>NC_083333.1:41719029-41941741 GCF_963455315.2 Globicephala melas
CCACTACTATATAAATTAAGAGAAGCTGATTCTTTCTTTAGTTCGGAGCCGAGACTTTTGCCATTATTGATGCTGCCTGTATCTTGCATTTTTTGTCTCTTGCATTCATGATGATTCTATAAACATATCTGACCACCTTCTTATTATGTCTTCTAGAATAATTGTTCTGGTACATTTACATATTAAAATACAGATTATTTTATTATTATTTATTTCACCTTTATGTTACAGTTAGGGCTTTATTTTTAGAAAACTTGGATAGGTTATATTTAATTTACGATAGTAAAGAGGTATTATAAAGTATTTTTTCTAAAAGAGGGGGCACTTGGTCTTGGTAAGGCTGAGAACTACTCTAAGTTTATTATACTACGAGAGCCAGCCACAGCCTGAATAAGATAATGTGTACGAAAATCACCTTGTATCTACTAGACACAAAGTTAGGGTCTGTTTAATTCATAACTTATTTACAAGAATCCTTTAGACCCTTGCTAATCTGTAAGTATGGTCTATGGACCAGCAGCATTGGCAACATCTGGAACATGTTACAAATGCAGAATCTCAGGCCAGACTTGCTGAATCAGAATCTGCATTTTAACAAGATTCCTAGGGCATTCTTGTGCACACTGAAGTCTGATAAGCATTGCCCACAGTTTGAAAAGTATTAGTGAAACTTATTATCACTCTCATAGCACATGTTGGATTAGTAGTGCATCATCTTTATATATGTATTTAGAATATATTTTTTATTGTTTAAATGCTGGTTTTAAAAGATAGCTGAGCAATGAAGTTTTAGAACATTCAATTTTGACTTACCTTGTAATACAACATTTATAACACATTATAATTCAAAAGCCAGAAATCTTTATTCATTCATTCCTCATTCAAAAATATTTATTGAATGCCTGTTATGTGTCATGTATGCAAAATACTGGCAATACAATGGTGAACAAGACAGCAGTGCTTTTGCCCTCATGGAATTTACAGTCAGTTGAAGAAGATAGGTTCCCAAACAAATAAATCTCCAATGAAATAATTAAAATTATTTGAAGTGCTATGAAGGAAATTAAAAAGTGCTAAAATGGAGAATAATGGTTGGTGCAGGGTTGGTGAACCTCTCCTCTGAATAAAAGGTCTGGCTAGAGATAGAAATTTGGTTATCCTCAGCCCATAGATGATGTTTAGTGCCATGGGAATGATTAGGATCACCTAAAGAGAGAATGTATTGTAAGAAGGGGGCTCGGGTTTGAGCCCTGAGAAGCATCTTACTTAGGTGGTCAGATAGAGGAGGAGGGGCTAGCATGAGAGGAACAGCATAGCAAGACTGGTGAAAAACCAGCAGAGTGTGGTGTAACAGAAATTCAGGAGAGGAGAGTGTTTCATGAAGGAGTGTGTGGTTAGCTATGTTGAATGTTGCTGGAAAATCAAGTAAGGTGAGGACAAAAAGTGGGGGTTGGTTTTGGCAACATAAAACTTGCTAGTGACCTTAACAAAAGTGTTTTTTTTGTGTAGTTGTGGGGATGGAAACCTAATTGAAAGTGGGAATGGGAATAGAGGAAGTAGAAACATTGTTACAGACCATTTCCCCAGAAGTTTAGCTAGAAAGTAAAGCGGAGAAATAAGTGGGGCTGTTGCTGGAGAGAAATGTGGATGTGGATCGAGAGATTTTGTTTGTTTGTTTTTGTTTTCCAAAGATGAATGGCACAAACTATCTGTAGCCTAAGTTTAGTGGGGAAAAAAAATCAAAGATCAAAATTGAAACATCTTTTTTTAAATAAATAAATAAATTTATTTATTTATTTTTGGCTGTGTTGGGTCCTTGTTGCCTCACGTGGGCTTTCTCTAGTTGCGGCGAGTGGGGGCTACTCTTCGTTGCGGTGCACGGGCTTCTCATTGCGGTGTCTTCTCTTGTTGCAGAGCGTGGGCTCTAGGCGCACAGGCTTCAGTAGTTGTGGCACGTGGGCTCAGTAGTTGTGGCTTGCGGGCTCTAGATCACAGTCTCAGTAGTTGTGGCACACGGGCTTAGTTACTCCGCGGCATGTGAGATCTTTCCAGACCAGGGCTCGAACCCGTGTCTCCTGCATTGGCAGGCAAATTCTTAACCACTGCGCCACCAGGGAAGTTCTGAAACAGATCTTGAAATCTCAATTATCAGGAAAATTTGATTGAAGAATTATCTATCACTGAGAATATCTTCATATTTATTTGGTACATAACATGTAAATAAATTTCCTGTCAGAATTTTTATATGGCACCCATTCAGTGGATGGTTGGTATAGATATACGGTATAAAGACGCTATAGAAGACTCATGAGAAACCCTTGAAATTCAGACTTTTTTTTTAAAGTGGGAAGATACTGCTATAATTGCATTTCTAAGGTTTGGGATTTTTTTTTTTTGGCCGTGCTGTGTGGCTTGCAGGATATTAGTTCCCCGATCAGGGATTGAACCCCGGGCGTCAGCAGTGAAAGCACCGAGTCCTAACCACTGGACTACCAAGGAACTCCCCTGGGATTTTAGATATTTGAAAATGTTTGCGTTCAATAGATATTTTTAAATTAAGGAGTAAAATACGATGAAGTATACCTTTCTTACATATATAGGTTGATTAATTTTTACCTATATATATTTTTACCTATACTCCTTCTAGGTCAAGATATGAAACATTTTGCACCAGAAACTAACACAGCATTGTGAATCAACTGTACTCCAATAAAATAAATTTTTTAAAAAGCTATGGAACTTTTGCATCACCCCAGAAGATTCCCTTGTGCCCATTTATAAAACCTCCCTTGGGCTTCCCTGGTGGCGCAGTGGTTGGGAGTCCGCCTGCCGATGCAGGGGACGCAGGTTCGTGCCCCGGTCTGGGAGGATCCCACGTGCCGGAGAGCAGCTGGGCCCGTGGGCCATGGCCGCTGGGCCTGCGCATCCGGAGCCTGTGCTCCGCAGCGGGAGAAGCCACAGCAGTGAGAAACCTGCGTACCACACACACATAAAAAAAACAAAAAAACCTCCGTTTTCCCCAAGTAAAACACTATTCACACTAATGTCGTCATAGATCAGTTTTCCTGTTCTTGAATTCCATATAAATCATACAGTAGGTACTTTTTTGGTGTCCGGCTTCTTTTGCTCAAGATACCTTTGAGATCCATCCATATTGTTACATTTATTAGTAGTTCATTCTCTTTTATTATTGAATAGTATGAATATACCACAATTTGTTTATACATAGTACTGTTGATGGCCATTCGACTGTTTCCAGTGTTTGTCTATATGATGAACACTCTTATACATGCCTTTTGGTGGACATATACATTCATTTCTCTTGGATGTGTATCTAGGACTAGCATTTCTGGGTCATAGGGTAGGTGTGTATTTAGCTTTGATACATACTGCCAAACAGTTTCCAAAGTGGTTAGAGACAGTTTACCCCCCACTGGCACTGTCTGAGAGTTCCAGTTGTTCCACATCTTGCCAACACTTGCTATTGTCAGTCTTTTTAATTTTAGCCATTCTGGTGGTATTTCATTGTTTTAATTTGTAGTTTCCTGGTGAATAATGATGTTGAGTACCTCTTCGTATGTTTATTGGCTATTTAGATATTCTCTTTCCTGAAGTGCTGTAAGTCTTCTGTACATTTTTTAAAAAGTTGGATTGTTTGTATTTTTCATACTGATTTTGTGGGCATTTTTTAAAAATTTTAGAAACGTAGACTTTATCAGATGTGTATTGCAGATATTTTCTCTGAGTCTGTAACTTGCTTATTTATTTACTCAATCTATTTGATAAATAGAATTCTTGATTTTTTTTTTTTTTTTGCGGTACACGGGTCTCTCACTGCTGTGGCTTCTCCCGTTGCGGAGCACAGGCTCTGGACACGCAGGCTCAGCGGCCATGGCTCACGGGCCCAGCCACTCCGCACACGTGGGATCTTCCCAGACCGGGGCACGAACCCGCGTCCCCTGCATCGGCAGGTGGACTCTCAACCACTGTGCCACCAGGGAAGCCCAGAATCCTTGATTTTAATGAAGACTAACTTATCACTTTTTTTTCTTTTGGGATTAAGTGTACCTTATGTCCTGCTTAAGAAATCTTTGCCTATCCAAAGCCATGAAAATATTCTCTTGTATTTTCCTCTAGAAATTTGATTGTTTTAAGTTTCACATTTAAGTCTATTACCCACTTCAAATTGATGATTCTTGACATCATAAGAACATCATAACTGTTTTTGACATCAGTTATTTTTTATCAGAAACTAGGCATTTTACAGTTACAAAATGAAAATCTTACTTGGAATATGTTGGATTCAACCACTTATGCACAGTTTTTCAAAGTATCAATGACATGAAATGCCCATTCTTCCTTTTCTCTCTACATGTTCATTTGCTGGCATGTGATATCCATGCTAAAATATAAATATACTTATTTTTCTACAACTTTAGAGTAACTGACCTTTCAAGGAAAATAACACTAGATATTGAATTTGCTGTTTTAGACCTGTGCCCCACAGTCTATAATTTCTTCACTAGAATTTAATCTAGGGAAAAAATGGAATATTTTGTAAAAAAGGGTAAGGTAGGAAGTATTGAAATGGTAACGTGGGCTGTATTTGATTTGATGTTCTTAGACAAGTAGTCTTGATGTTTCTTAACCTTTACCTTAATCCAAAAAGGAAGGGAAGGAAGTATTTCATGGCTGGAGAGACTACTCTCATTTTAAGGCATGCCCCCCTTTTTCTTTTTAAAATTATTTATTTATTTAGCCCCCCTTTTTAATATCTTCCTTTCCTCTCAGACATAGTCACTTGAGGTGTTTGAAATTAATTGGGTCTAAAATTTCTTCTAGTTCTGACTTTCTTCTAAGATTTATAATCTGTATAGGAAAGCACCTTAAAACATTATTTAAATTCTTTGAAACAAAGGTGAAACTCAAGGAAGGAATCCTGCTTCTCTTCATAATGTGCCACTGACATTGTACCTTTGGACATTTACATGATTTTATATTTTTTTTCATTCTTTGTGTCTTAAATTTTGTTTGTAAAATGGGGAGAATAATAAATGCCATTGCACGTGTTTATCTTCCAGAGATGCTATGAGATAATACGAAATCTCATTTGCACTCCTGGGCTAAGTGCTTGATGCCACATTTTTGGAGGACCACAGGCAAACAAAACCGGGTTCAGAAGAAAGCTGTCACCATGGTTAGGGAACTGAATGGTAGCATTTGTGTAATAACTTATTCTGGATGTTCCCAGAAAGCTGAACTAGGACCTGAAATGGACAGTTTAAGAAATTTGAGTTTCACTACATTTAAGGAGGAACTTTTTAAACCATTAGAGTTTTTCTGAAATGGAAAGGTATAACTTCTGTACACTTGGAAGTGTCTAAGCAGAGACTTTACAACCCAAATAGGGAGATATTGGAGGAAATTCAAGTATCAAATGGCAGGGGAAGGAGAGGTAAGGTAGTTAAGATAACTACTCCAATTCTAATATTCTAATTTCATTGGTTATAGGGATCATTTTTTTAAATTATTATACAGAACTGTTCTTGTGACGGTAAGATTCCAGGTATGATTGTATGTGGTAGTAATAAAGGGAACTCATGAAGGATCTTTCAGAAATAGTAGCTAACACTTCTGTGCCACATTTGTCGTCCTGAATGTGAATGTTTCAATTATGAATACATTTTTGTAGTCAGCGACTCAGTTTCCAAAGCTTTTTATTAAAAAGTAAAAGTGGACATTTTAGATTTTAAAAAGAGATATGGGGAGAGAGGAATCAGTTTATTGTTATGAAGGTAAAGGAGAATGTCAACGTTCAGAGACGGCTTTCTGGCAGCTGTCAGGCACCAGTGCTGCTGACAGCTGGCAAACTCAGTACATGATTCTTTCTGAGATTGACATTTTGCTCTCCTTTAGCATCTACACTTCCTACTGGGAAAACAGACCCACAAGTGGAAATCTGATCTCTGAAATTAAGAGTAGAATTGTATTAGCTGGTATTCTTAATTGAATGATGATTTCTTAAAGTATCAAAATAAAGACAAGTTTATAACCATTTGAATTAAAAATATGGTTGCCAATTTTGTTGCTAATATAAATATTTGATTTTGTTGGTAGATAACATATTATTCACATGTGAATTTTGACAAAATCTCAATTAACCAGACTCCTGCCATTTCCAAGTTTAAATTTTGTTCGTAATCTACCCCTTTTCATTTTGCAACACATAAAATACTAGGATCTCAGAGAAAAATCTTGGTATCTTTTAAAAAGAATTCTAACTAGTGAATTTTTTAAAATAGCATCTTTGTTGACGGAAAGAGAATCTGAAGGAATAAAAACAAATTTGTAATTGTCATCTCTCAGTAAGCATGTGATGAGATTGTTTTCAATTCTGGAAGAAAACAATTTGAGATTGCTAGTAAAGCTTTGAATTTATAGAGTGCTTGGGATACAACAAAAGAAATAACCTTTAACTTTTACAGTCTAATATATTTGTGAACTGTGTCAGTAAGAGCCTAGTTATACCTTTCACGAGATTTGTTATTTAAGAGGTAAAGTGTCAGTGGAAAACACTAATGATTTAATTAAACCAAAAATATATCAGGAGTTAGTTATTTAGTTACGGGAAGAGCAGGGGGGCAATTGATATGAAAGAGTGTTAACTAGGGTTTTCCGCTTGATTGTAATGTTGGCTTTTAAATGAGGTAAGAAAAATGATTTTACCTAATGATATCAAAAAATACCAATGTATATGCTGAGTTTATATTTGTACACATACAAAGGTACATTTTAAAATATTTTATCTGGATGTTTGGCATCATGTGGGGTTTTTTTTAACCCTCTGAAAAGTCACATTAATTTTTTAATCAGTGAAATTTGTACAATGCTTCGTATGAAGGGTGCTGTTTAGATCCTTTATCTTTTTGATTACTGCATTAATGGAAAATGCTTTTGCCTGAAATTCCAATTGCAGGAGTTTTGGAAATATTGATAGAAGATGGTCATTGTTAAGCTGTTTCCTAGTATAATATCTTTAGAATTTTGGTTGATATTTAGTTTTTATACATGGTTTGATCTACTTGTTTTTTCCTGACCCAGAGTTTTAATGTTTGTTTTAAATAAATAGCTTTGCAATGAGTGGTACCCCAAGCAGCAATGAGATATTCTAAAATCTAGAGCTGTGCTATTTAGTAGAACTTTCTACAGTGATGGAAATATTCTTTATCTGTGCTGTCCAATATGAAAGCCCCTAGCTACGTGTTCTGTTGAGTACTTAAAATATGGTTGGGGGGACTTCCCTAGTGGCGCAGTGGTTAAGAATCCGCATGCCAATGCAGGGGAGCCGGGTTCGAGCCCTGGTACGGGAAGATCCCACATGCCGCAGAGCAACCAGGCCCATGAGCCACAACTACTGAGCCTGCGCCCTAGAGCATGCGAGCCACAACTACTGAGCTCGTGTGCCACAACTACTGAAGCCCGCACGCCTAGAGCCCATGCTCTGCAAAAAGAGAAGCCACCACAATGAGAAGCCCATGCACTGCAAGGAAGAGTAGCCCCCGCTTGCTGCAACTAGAGAAAGCCCGTGCATAGCAATGAAGACCCAACACAGCCAAAAATAAATAAGTAAAAGACTTGACCTTTAAAAAAGAAAAATCTTAAAAAAAAAATGTGGTTGGGTAACTGAGAAACTAAATTTTTAATTTTTATTAACTTAAATTTAAACTCAAATTGGCACATGTAGCTAGAGGCTATTATATTGGACAGTTCAGTATTTGTGCTAGTATTAATAGATTTAGAGCAGGTCTTGGTAAACTTTTTCTGTAAAGTACCAGATAGTGAATGTTTTAGGCTTTGCAAGTCATATAGTCTCCGTTACAAGTACTCAACTCTGCTGTTGGAATACAAAAGCAGTCATAGACAACGGGTAAATGAACGGATTTAGCTGTGTTCCAATAAAACTTTATTAACACTGAAATTTGAATTCCATCTAATTTTCAAGTCACATGAAACAGTATTCTTCTGATTTTTTTCAACCATTAAAAAATGTAAAAATCATTCTTAGTTCACAGGCCATACAAAAGCAGGTGATAAGCTATAGTTTGCAGAACATTGACCTAGAGTGTTTATAAGTAGCAAGGATAGAGATATAAAAATTCATGTGTTAATTCAACAAACTTATTGAGTGGCTATCACAACTGGGCACTATTTTGAGAGCTGAAGATACAGCAAAATAGCGATAAAAATTACAGTCAACATCCATGTTTTCATGGAGTTTACATTCTGGTGGGGGGAGACAGATTTTAAAAATGAACAAATGTATGTCAGGTGGTGAAAATGAAATTTTTTAAAAATAAATTTATTTGTTTGTTCATTTTTATTTTTGGTTGCCTTTGGTCTTCGTTGCTGCGCAGGGGCTTTCTCTAGGTGCAGTGAGTGGGGGCTACTCCTCATTGAAGTGCACGGGCTTCTCATTGTGGTGGCTTCTCCTGTTGCGGAGCACGGGCTCTAGGCATGCGGGCTTCAGTAGTTGTGGCATGTGGGCTCAGTAGTTTTGGGTCACAGGCTCCAGAGCGCAGGCTCAGTAGCTGTGGTGCACGGGCTTAGTTGCTCCGCGGCATGTGGGATCTTCCTTGACCAGGCCTTGAACCCGTGTCCCCTGCACTGGCAGGTGGATTCCCAATGACTGCGCCATCAGGGAAGTCCGAAAATGAAATTTTATGAAGAAAAATAAAGAGAAAAGAAAGTGCCAATGGAGGATGACATTTTATTATAGGGTAGTTAGGTAAAGCTTGTTCAATAAGGTGACTTTTGAGCACACACCTGAATGAAGAAAGGAAGTGGGCCACGTGGCTATCTAAGGGAAGAACATTTTGGTCAGAGGGAAGAGTAAAACCAAAGGTCCTGAGGCAGGAGCATGCTTTACCAATTCATGTAAAAGGAGAGATGTAGAAAATTGACAAGAATTGTATTTCAACAAAATTAACCCACTTTGGAATTCTCCCATCATTTGCATCAGATATGTATAAATATCAGTAAAGGGAACTATATTTCTATCAAAAGCAATATAGGGACCTTTCCTTCTTAGCTTTCTAGAGCATTCTTTTTGGAAAATAGTTTAAAACTATGTCGACTGCGAACACATTAAAAAAGACCCCAGTAGACCCCATCATGGAAACTTTTTGAAGTCTTTTTTGGACTGAAGTATGAAGGAATTACAAAATGATCCATTAAAAACTGTAAAACTTTTGCTGCACTTAGAAATGTTTAACAGGTTTCTGGTCTTCAGATGGGAATTCCTTTACCATCTGTTCACTACTGGACTTCATATGTTTATAAAGACCTTTGAGTTCAAGGGGGGAAATGCACTTCAGTCTATTTTGTCCTTGTCTTTTAAGTATTTTTTAGCACCTAAGAAGAACATCCATGTAGCCTGATTATAGATGGCTTTAATGTCTCCTTCAAGTTCTGAATACTCAGATAGTCAAATCTTTTTCTCTTGGAAACTGTACTCAGTTCCTTCTGGTGTTATTTACAGCACACAAAGGCTGCTTGAAAAAATATTGAGAGATATTTAAATGTCACTGTCAGAGTTTAAAAGGTTCAGGGGACCAGGACCTTTTTCCTTTAGGTCACCAAATCAAAAGCCATCTTGCTCTGTAGTAACTAAAAGGTGTTTTCACATGAAGGTTGTTCATGTGAAACTTTTGAGCTAGTTTTCTTTCTTTTTTTTTTTTTCTGTTCAGAATCCCTTTAGTGTGCAGTTAAAAGTTTCACAGTTAGCTTTAAAAAAAAAAAAAACTTAAAAAAACCCACTATCAAACTTACAGAAAAGTTGCAACACTGTACAAAAAACTATTTTTTTCCGGAAATTTTGAGAGTAAGTTGCTGACATGAAGCTCTGTTACCCTTGAATACTTTAGTGTGTCTTCTACCTTCTCCCACATAACCACAAAACAACCATCAAAATCAGGAAATTAACATTGATCTATGACTAATATTTTAAAAATATATTTATTTATTTATTTGGCTGTGCCGGATCTTAGTTGTGGAATGGGGGATCTTCGTTGCTGGGTGCGGGATCTTTTAGTTGTGGCATGTGAAATCTTAGCTGCGGCATGTGGGATCTAGTTCCCTGACCAGGGACTGAACCTGGACCCCTTGCATTGGGAGCACGGAGTCTTAGCCGTTGGACTACCAGGGAAGTCCCCATGACTACCATTTAATCCTCAGACCCCATTCAGATTTCTTCAGTTACTTCTATAACGTCTTTTACTTCAGGAGGATTCAGCTCAGAATCATACATTGCATTTAGTTGCCACGTCTCTTCACTCTCCTTCAGTCTGGAATAGTTTCTTAGTCTGTCACGATCTTGACACTTTTGAGGATTACAAGCCAGTTATTTTGTAAATTACCCTCAGTTAGTTTGTTTTCTCACGTTTAGATTCATGTTGTGCATATTTGACAGGAATATCACAGAAGTGATGCTGTGGGGTTTTTTTATATATAAATTTATTTATTTATTTTAGGCTGTGTTGCGGCTTCATTGCTGCACGCGGGCTTCGTTGCGGCGAGCAGGGGCAACTCTTCGTTGTGGTGCGCGGGCTTCTCATTGCGGTGGCTTTTCTTGTTGAGGAGCACGGGCTCTAGGCGTGCGGGCTCAGTAGTTGTGGCTCGCGGGCTGTAGAGCGCAGGCTCAGTAGTTGTGGTGCAGGGGCTTAGTTGCTCTGCAGCATGTGAGATCTTCCCGGACCAGGGCTTGAACCCGTGTCCCCTGCATTGGCAGGCAGATTCTTAACCACTGCACTACCAGGGAAGTATGATGCTGTGTTCTTTTCATTATCAGTGGGCACATAATTTTCATTTGTCCCACTACTGATGATGATCACTTTGCTCAGTTACAGTGGTGTCTACAGGGCTCTCCACTATATAGTTTCTCTTTTCATGTTTGTAATAATAAGTATTTTGAGGAGAAGCACTTTGAATCTATATAAATATTCCATTTGTTACTAGGCTTTCAACTTATTAACTTTCTTATTAATGTCAATATGGACTCATGAATTTCTGTTTTTTTTCAATGAGTTATAATCTAGTACTATCATAATAATTTTGATGCTCCCTTGTCTCAGATTTGGCGAGTGGAAACCCCTTCAGAATGATTTCTATATCCTTTTAACATATCCTCTTCATTCTGTGAGCACTTCCTTGCTTTCTGGCACGACAAAATGTTCCAGTCTCACCTGTACTTTCCCTGCCCCAGGCTTGGAGTCAGCCATTTTTCCAAGGAATCTGGTTCCTTTAAGTTGAGAATGATATTTAGAAGTTAATATCTATATGCTAGAAGCTGTTGTGGTGTCACTGCTCCCAGGTGCTCTCAGTGGACAGGGCTAGAGACTACGTGTATGTATGCCATACATATACACACATTTACATCTATATTTTGTATCAATTGATATACAGTAGAAGCCATGTGTTCCTGCCAATACTTGCATTTCCAATATAGGACCACAGGTTTCCATATTTGTAACTCCCTTCTCTGACAGAGAAAACCTGGGTCTCATTATCTGTTATTATATTTTCCTTATTTGATCAATCCTCCTTTATTTAACCAGTCATCCATCGCCACTGCCATCTCCTCTTCACTGAAGATGCTTTCCTTGCCTCATTTGGGTTTTGACATTCTGTCCTACAGCCACTGATCTATGTGGACACTCTTTTCAGCTGTTGGTATCTGACATCCCAGTGCAAGGCTGCGCCTAATATGTGGATGCCCTCTTCACCCCACTCAAGTTTGGACACTTTGCACTGGACCTCATCCATGCACACAAACTCTCCTCACTCCATTTGGGCTCCTTGGTGCCAGCCCCCACTGTCCCTGTGCAGGTACCTTGCTCACCCTGTTTACTCTCTGAAACCGGAGCACCCCCAGGCATAGATGTCCCCTTCACTATGCTCAGGCTCTGACTCTTCATGCTAGGCCATCACTTACTTGGATATCCTCTTCATGCCCCTCAGACTGTAACACTCCAGGCCACGTAATTCTCCCGCCCTTCTTATCTATCTCAGGCTCTGACTTCCCATGCTGTCTGCCCTTCATATAGAATCCCTCCTCATTTCATTCTGAATGCCCACCACACACAGGCACACTCTTCATGCTGGTTGGTCTCCAGCAGCCTGCCTAGCCTGTCCCCATTCCTTGTATAGATGTTTCTTTCACCCATCTTGGGTTTTGACCCCACATAGCAGGCTGCCCCTTTGCTTACTTTAAAAATATTTGTATTTTCCCTGCCTTTATGCTTTGCTGCTAACATTTAATGGGTGGTGTGTTAAACTTTTAAAATTAGGATAGAATGTAAGTACAGTGACTACATTTTTCAAAACAATAATTGGAATATGTCTGAAATATAGTATAGAATATTTGAAATCAGTGCTATCCGGAGCAGTTTTGGGTATATGATCACCATTAAAATAAAGAGCAGGGACTTCCCTGATGGTCCAGAGGTTAAGACTCCGGGCTCCCAATGCAGGGAGCCCAGGTTCGATCCCTGGTCAGGGAACTAAATCCTGCATGCCGCAATTAAAAGCCCGCATGCCGCAACCAAAGATTCCGCATATCACAGCTAAAGATCCTGCACCCTGCAACAAAGAACCTGCACGTGGCAATGAAGGTCCTGCATGCCGCAACTAAAGACCTGGTGCAGCCAAATAAATAAATAAATATTTAAAAAAAAAAAAAAAAGAACAAAGGAGAGTTTCAACTTCTTTCTTTCTTTCTTTCTTTTGGCTGCACTAGGGTCAGTAGTTGCAGTGCATGGGCTCAGTTGCCCCGTGGCATGTGGGATCTTAGTTCCCTGACCAGGGATTGAACCCATATCCCTTGAATTGGAAGGTGGATTCTAAACCACTGTGCCACCAGGGAAGTCCCAAGAGTTTCAATTTCTAGTAATAGAAGAGTACCTCCTATTGAACCAAACTTCCAACAGATAACAATTATAGGTTCTGGACAAAATATGAAAAAAATCTGTTACCTGTTACCAACTTGTTTTTATGGCTTTTTTGCCCAAGGGCAGGCCCCAGTTTTAGCATCAGGGTGACCAAAACTTGAGTAGATAATCCACAGTTTTACTAGCTTAAAAAACGATAGCAATCACAACAGTTGGGAGGCAAAGGGGGAAATTCTAGAATGGAGAGGGCAGAGAGGGCTTTTTGTGTATAAATTCTCTGGCTGGACCAAATCTTTAGCTAATCCTTGAACTATATATGTATGGGTCATACCCTGAGCAATCCATCAGAGGTGAAAGTAACTGAATAGAGATTTACACTTCTGCAAGAGCGACCAACTTGTCCCAGGTTCCCTGAGGCTGTGAAAGTTCTGGGGTCTGGGAAAATCCTCAATCCCAAGTATACTGGGACAATTGGTTATGCTAGCTGCTGCCCACCACAAATGAAACAGAATTTGAGTTTAACTACATGCTTTAAAAAGTAAAATAAACAAAGAAAAGATCCTATATGCTTCAAAAGAACATAACAGACTCCAGAAATTCTGTAATATCTTTATAATGTCCAGGGTACAATCCAAAATTATTAGGTTATATGAAGAAACAAGAAAATGTGACCCATACTCAAGAGAAAAGGAAACCAAAGATGACTGAGCCCAAAGTGACAGGTATTGGACAAGGATCTTAAACAAGTATAATAATTATACTCAAAGATGCAAAGGAGGGCTTCCCTGGTGGCGCAGTGGTTGAGAGTCCGCCTGCCGATGCAGGGGACGCGGGGTCGTGCTCCTGTCTGGGAGGATCCCACATGCCGCGGAGCGGCTAGGCCCATGAGCCATGGCCGCTGAGCCTGCGCATCTGGAGCCTGTGCTCCGCAATGGGAGAGGCCACAGTGGGGAGAGGCCTGCGTACCACAAAAAAAAAAAAAAAAGATGCAAAGGAAAATATGCTTGTAATGAATTAACAAAAAGGAAATCTAGCAGAGAGACTAGAAAAAAGAACAAAATGGAAATTCTAGAACTAAAAATTACAATATCTGAAATAGAAAACTCACTGGATAGGCTTGACAGCACATTAAGATGAGATAAGAAAGAGTAAGTGAACTCGAAGATTTATCAATAAAAATATTCAATCTGAGCAACAGAGGAAAGAATTTGGGGGAGGGAAAGAATAGAACCTCAGGGAACTGTGGGAAAATATGAAAAAGTCTAACATACATGTAAATGAAGTCCTAGAAGAAAAGGGGCAAGAGAATGGAGGAGAAAAAGTATTTGAAGAAATAATGGCTGAAAATTTCTCAGGTTTAGTGAAAAACATAATTTTACACATAAAAAGTTCAGTGGACCCAAGTGGGATAAATGTGGATAAAACCACACCTAGACATATCATAGTCAAACTGCTAAAAACCAAAAGTCAGGAGAAAATCTTGAAAGCATTCAGAGAAAAAGAATACATATATATAGGAAGACGACAATACAAAATATCACTGACTTCTCATCAGAAACAACAGAGGATAGAAGATAGTGGAATGCCATCTTTAAAGTGCCAGAAGAAAACTGTCAACCCATAATTCTATGTCAAGTAAAAACAACCTTTAAAGTTGAAGGCAAAATAGAGATATTTCCAAATAAATGAAAACTAAGAAAAGTTGTCATTCATACAGCTGCCCTACTAGAAATGCTAAAGGAAGCTCTTTAGACTGAAGAGAGACAATACCAGAAAGGAACTCAGGTCTTTATGAAAAAATGAAAAGCACCAGAAATGGTAAGTATGTGGGTAAATACAAAGTACTAATTTGTTCCACTTAATCTCTTTAAAGTATAATTGCTGCATGGATTCCTTTTATTCTCCTTGAGGCATATTTTAGGGAGCATATAGAGAAAGAATTAGTCCTGCTCTGAAGAGGAAATCAGCAATTAAGTCTTCCAAAATAGTACCCTTATTAAATTTAGAGTGCTCAAATTTGAAAAAATTTACTCTAAGTAGCTAATATTTGTAATCCTTTTCTTTTCAGATATAAAACCAAATGTGGAACTGAAAAGCACTCAAGAGCAGTCTGTGCCCACAGGTAACATCAGGTCTTTCCACTCTGATAATATACCGTGACTGAATAGACCAAAGGAAGAGGAATATTCTGATTGCAATAAAAATGCTATGGAAATGTGTTGGGGAAAAAATGTGGTTGTCTTTTCCTGATACAAAAATAACAAATCCATTTAGATCATATAAGTTCTTTGGCATCACAGAGCCAAACCATCTACCTAATGTTAATCACTGGTTTTTTATTTTCTTTTCACATTTCTTCAACTGATTGGTTTGAATAAAGACAGTTTTTGTTGAACAATATAGTAGCTGTTATTTGAACAACTTGTGCTTTTCACTCAGGAACAGTGGTCAGCAAACATTTTGTAAAGGGCCGGAGAGTAAATATTTTAGACTTTGTGGGCCATATATGGTCTCTGTTGCCTATTCCTCTTTATGTTATTTACAATCCTTTAAAACTGTAAAAACCATTCTTACCTCCTGGGTCCCTACAAAAACAGACCATGGCTAGATTTGGCCTCAGGCCACAGTTTGCTGACCCCTGCTCCAGAATAAACTCTAAACATTTAAAGTAATCTATTTCCTAACAATAACTTCTGTGTTTTCTCCATTGATTAACTCACTTTGTTTGAATCAAAGCTTTTGCTATATTACAAAATTTACCACTTAAGTGCCTTGTTACATTACTGTGAGTTGTAACCTTATGTTTTTGGGGTTTTGGCTTTTTAAAATTTATTTATTTATTTACTTATTTTTGGCTGCATCGGGTCTTTGTTGCTGCGCGCGGGCTTTCTCTAGCTGCGGCGAGCAGGGGCTACTCTTCGTTGTGGTGTGCGGGCTTCTCATTGCAGAGGCTTCTCTTGTTGTGGAGCACGGGCTCTAGGCACGTGGGCTCGGTAGTTGTGGCACGTGGGCTCAGTAGTTATGGCTTGCGGGCTCTAGAGCGCAGGCTCAGTAGTTGTGGCGCATGGGCTTAGTTGCTCTGTGGCATGTAGGATCTTCCCGGACCAGGGCTTGAACCCGTTTCCCCTGCATTGGCAGGTGGATTCTTAACCACTGCACCACCAGGGAAGCCCTAACCTTATGTTTTAATGGAACCTGTACCTCACATTAGTTGTTCAGGCGTGCACTTTACGTCCATTATTTCAGGATTGAGAAAAGTAAACTATTTAGAGTCTTACTGTCTAAGAGTATATGTTATAATATGCAGAAAAGATAAACTTTACCTATAAATCAAAACCTGAGTCCATGATGACCACATTTTCAGGTCCTCTTAGTCATGGATTTTATGTGATATGTTTCCATTTTACTCCTACATGCCAGTAAAATGTCCTGCTCCATGTGTTCAGTCATGCCTGCAGCTGAAAGGAAGCCCCTGCAGTTTCTAATCACCTCTCTTATTTCAGCCCCTCCTTAGTCCCACAGGATTCAGTGTCTTTATTTGTTGCATGTAATAGATTCTCAGCAAATATTTTATTGAAAATTGGGAAGGAGTTTGATAGCAAGCAGGTATCTTTTCTGTTCATTTCTTTTATCATCTTTTTGTTATCTACTATGCTTACATGTGAAATAATTCCAGCTACGTCATGCCTTCTTCCTTACTTCTAATATTATCAATATTTATTGTACAAAATTATATTTTTGTTAAACTTGATTTTTAGTAAGTTTGCTGTTTATTTAACCATGCTTTTATTATGTCTACTGCCTTTTACGTAGGAACTCCCATAACAATTTTTTTTTCCCTTAATCTCATGTCCGAGTCTACATTATAGGCCTGAGTCTTGCATTATAGTTGTGCGTTTGTTTTATCTACATCTGTAAAGTATAAGCTCCTTGAAGACAGGAATTATAACCTATTCATATCTGTAGCCTTGTCAAAATTTAGTAAATGTTTGATGAGATACAGGAATTTGGGGGCCAATATGCTTTCCACAGAATCACATTTATAATGTGAACAGAAAGGGAAAATAGGATTTGATACAGAAGCTTACAGGCTTCCTCTCAGGAAAGCATCTTTCCCAAATTGAGTTATACCAGTAGTTTCAGACTCAGTATTTCTCATCACTATATGTTAATATTTCTTGGTCTTAACTAGCAATAGCATCCTACTGAATAATCTGAGATATACCAAAGGAGAGAGAATTTCAATCCAAAGGAACTTGAGTGCATTTTAACTCAGGTGAAAGAAATAGTCAAGAAAATGATGTCTAATGGAAAGGCACATGAACCTTGGGCATCTTTCTAAACCTCAAGAGTTTTCACATATATCTTACTTGGGTGTATGTGAAAGCGATATTGTCTATCTCTAAGGGATTGGGTGAAGCTGAAATAGGAGTCTTACTTAATACATGTTTATAAAAATCCTTTAAAGTTGACTGCATAGTTAAAATTCTTCTTATCTCCTAGAAGGTTCGGTGCTTTTGCATGACTACGATTTAACCAAACCTCATGAAACAGAAAATGTGGATGGTACAGAAGGCCCAGCCAATCAAGATGAAGACATAGGAGGTGAGCCGTAGTGTATAGACCAGAAACTAAAGATATCGTTCAGGCTCAACATGGAGAAGAAATCAGGAAATCTCCGAGGAAAACTTGCATTTGTGGGTTGAGTTGGAAGGAATTCAGTTTTGTTCACTTTACAAATATTTACATTTAATAATTTGCTACAGGATGTCAGCAAACTTTGAGAATTTAAGGTGCTTATTCAGTGTTCAAGTTATACTAACTTCTTTTTTTAAATTTTTTAAAATTAATTTTTATTGGAGTATAGTTGATTTACAATGTTGTGTTAGTTTCTGCTGTACGGCAAAGTGAATCAGTTATACATATACATATATCCACTCTTTTTTAGATTCTTTTCCTATATAGGTCATTACAGATTACTGAGTAGAGTTCCCTGTGTTATACAGTAGCTTCTTATTATCTATTTTATATATAGTAGTGTGTATATGTCAATCCCAATCTCCCAGTTTATCCCTCCCCCCCTTCCTCCTCGGTAACGATAAGTTTGTTTTCTACATTTGTGACTCTATTTCTGTTTTGTAAATAAGTTCATTTGTACCATTCTTTTTTAGGTTCCACATATAAGTGATATCATATGATATTTGTTTTTCTCTGTCTGACTTACTTCACTCAGTATGACAATCTCTAGGCCCATCCATGTTGCTGCAAATGGCATTATTTCATTCATTTTTATGGCTAGTATTCCATTGTATATACGTACCACATCTTTTTTTTTTTCTTCATCCTTATTGGAGTATAATTGCTCTACAATGCTATGTTAGTTTCCGCTGCACAACAAAGTGAATCAGCTATTTGTACACATATATCCCCATATCCCCTCCCTCTTGAGCCTCCCTCCTACCCTCCCTATCCCACCCCTCTAGGTCATCACAAAGCATCGAGCTGATCACCCTGTGCTGTGCAGCACCTTCCCACCAGCCATCCATTTTACATTTGGTAGTGCATACACGTCAATGGCATTCTCCCACTTTGTCCCAGCTTCCCCTTCCCCCACTGTGTCCTCAAGTCCATTCTCTATGTCTGCATCTCCATTCCTGCCCTACCACTAGGTTCATCAGTACCTTTTTTTAGATTCCACATACATTCGTCAGCATATGGTATTTTTCTCTTTCTGACTTACTTCACTCTGTATGACAGACTCTAGGTCCATCCACCTCATTACAAATAACTCAATTTTGTTCTTTTATGGGTGAATAATATTCCATTGTATATATGTGCCACATCTTCTTTATCCATTCATCTGTTGATGGACATTTAGGTCATTTCCATGTCCTGGCTATTGTAAATAATGCTGCAATGAACATTAGGGTGCATGTATCTTTTCGAATTATGATTTTCTCTGGATATATGCCCAGGAGTGGGGTTGCTGGATCATATGGTAGCTCTATTTTTAGTTTTTTAAGGAACCACCATACTGTTCTCCATAGTGACTGTACCAATTAACACTCCCACCAACAGTGTAGGAGGGTTCCCTTTTCTCCACACCCTCTCCAGCATTTATTGTTTGTAGACTTTTTCATGATGGCCATTCTGACCAGTGTGAAGTGGTACTTCATCATAATTTTGATTTGCGTTTCTCTAATAATTAGTGATGTTGAGCATCTTTTCATGTGCTTTTTGACCATCTTTATGTCTTCTTTGGAGAAATGTCTATTTCAATCTTCTGCCCATTTTTTGATTGGGTTGTTTGTTGTTTTGGTATTGAGCTGCATGAACTGTTTGTATATTTTGGAGATTAATCTCTTGTAGGTCGCTTCATTTGCAAATATTTTCTCCCATTCTGTGGGTTGTCTTTTTGTATTTCATTTTTTAAATAATATGTTTATTTTACTTCCATCATAAAAGTAATACATGTTCATGATAGAAAATTTGTCTGGGATATTTTCCACCAATTCTCCAATTCTCCAGACACAAACTGGGCATCCAGCAATTCAATTCAATTCAATTCTTATGCTAACTTCTAGAATTAGTGCAGAACCCACAGGTTAAGGGCTCAGTCCCCTAAGACTTCCCTCACTTCAGACACCACTTAAAAGTACCAGGTCCCCAGGTTACCTGAACTTCTGTCCAACTAGACTCCAAATTCGGGATTTCCCACAACCACCCCCGCCCTCAGGTTTGATAATTGCCTAGAATGACTCACAGAACTTAGGAAAGCACTTTACATACTATTACTGGTTTATCATAAAGGACACAACTCAGGAACAGACAAATGGAAGAGGTGCATTGGGCAAGCTATGGGATGGAAGGGTGCAGAGCTTCAATGCCCTTTCTGGGCATACCACCTTCTAAGCAGCTTGATGTCTTCACCAGACACTCTCTGAATCTTACAGTTCAAGAGTTTTTATAGAGCTCAATCTCCAGTCCCTTTCCTGGAGGTTGGTGGGTGAAAGTTCCAACCCTCTAATCACTTGGTCTCTCTGGTGACCAACCCATCCTGAGGCTATCTAAGGGCTGCACCCTAAGTCACCTCAGTAGCATAAACTCAGGTGTGATTGAAAGGGGCTTGTTATGAATAGCAAAAGACACTCTTATCACTCAGGAAATTTCAAGGGTTTTAGGAACTTCGTACCAGGAACCTGGGACAAAAACCAAATGTAGTCTTTGACCATGAATCTCTTATAGCAAATGCATCATAGAAGTCAAAACATACTGGCACATTACTAGAGTCACACTCAGTCATTAATTAGTCCAGTCCATCATCATAGCATATGGAAATGTCTTCTAGGGTGAGACCACTCAGATTTGCAGGCTTCCATTTGATCTTGTCAGGTTCCAAATGCAGGAGTGTCTCAGCAATACATGGCTTCATCTTTTCAAGCATCTGGTATAACTAAGCTAAAACACAATATTATTCCCTTGCTCTGAGTCTCTATTGAGATTGTAATATAATATTGGATTTCCTTCATTGCATAGCCCATTGATTCATTCCTTTGTCCTTAACTACTATTCCTCCTTCTCTCCATTTATTTATACTTAAACTTTTCCACCTTTGGAAGGAACTTTAGATTCAGCTACTGTGATGTTCTAGATTTCAGGCAACAATACTAGTCTAGTAAGTGCCTCCCCTTCAGTTCACTTCTATTCATATAGGGTAGAGTTACTTAGGTACGGAACTAGTGGGCTATTTTTACCACCAGACAGTGGCTACTTTCAGTGTTAACCTTGATTTTGCTAAATGGAATGAAGACATAACCTGCCTTATCAGGCCTTTAGGAATTCTGATATAAAGGTTTAAAACTATAGTTACAGTTTCTTGCTTAGAAATCATCCCTGTTTCTTGCACTTGTAGTTGTATCCCTGGTCCTGTGACTACAGGGCATCAGATAGGAAAGAGAAAGTTGAGGTATGTGGAGAAGAAAAAAAAAGTATAGTTATCCTACCAGTGTCCTCTCTCCTTGGAAAGAATCATATAATCATACTATGATCTTCCTCCCATGGAAAAAATTGCATAGTCATACTAGCAGCCTCTCCCCACCATCTCTTCCCCAGAGCCACCAGAAAAACAGAGGAGTCTATCTAGTGGGGACAACACTGCCTTAGCTCCTCTAATGTTGAGTGTGAACACACACTCTTTTTCTTTTTTGTTTTTAAATTAATTAATTTATTTATTTTTGGCTGCGTTGGGTCTTCGTTGCTGTGCGTGGGCTATCTCTAGTTGCGTTGCTGTGCGTGGGCTTCTCATTGCGGTGGCTTCTCCTGTTGTGGAGCACCAGCTCTAGGCGTGCGGGCTCAGTAGTTGTGGCACATGGGCTTAGTTGCTCCGTGGCATGTGGGATCTTCTCAGACCAGGGCTCGAACCTGTGTCCCCTGCATCGGCATGCGGATTCTTAACCACTGCGCCACCAGGGAAGTCCCTGAACACACACTCTTGAAGACATATAAACCAACCTTTCATGCCTACATCTCCCCCTGTTTTGAACAACCAATGTTTCAACTGCTTGTTCCAATTCTCTATGAAACTATTATTCTGAGGAGAATATCTCTCTGCCTACTCATTATTTGATATTATTAGCTGTAAAGTGTGTTCCTTGCTCTGAATAAATGTGATTTGGTGGTCCAGATGGTGCAATATCTTCTGTTCTGGTTCTTTTATAGTAGTTAGACCATTTGCATCTACCACCACATAAGCAAAGCCCAGTCCAGAGTCAACGCCTATTCTATCAAAACCCATTTGTAGCCCCACTGGGGCTACTGACATTGGTTCAGAGTAATCCACTTGCAAGCTGTGTGTGGGGTCTTCCCCCTGAGGAATCTCCCCCAGAGCCATCTGCACCCTCTGTTTTTCTTGTTGGCATACTGAACAGTTCTTGTTGGCATTTTGAGCCTCAGAGGGTACAAAAGGAATATGTGCAGATTCAGCCCTCTGCACTGCTTTGGTCCCCAAATGTCCACTTATTTCATGGACCCAAGTGGCTGCCTCAAGCTAGTACCCCATAATATCCATGGATGATTGGTCATCATCTAATCCTGGAAGGGGTTTCTTCTGTTAGGCATCAACCTGTCCTACTTTAATGTACCCATCCAATTCCCATAGTGATTTCCATAGGGCTATGGTCCATATGGACATCCTTTTAATAGACCAGACTTCCATAGTCCTCTGCTTATCGGTATGGCCAGACCATTGGCCATCACTTATGAGTCAGGTAAAAAAACAAAACATAGAGGCTTTCATTGTTGTTCGATTCTTCCATCCCTGTTAGGTAAACAGCATGTAATTCATCCCACCAAACTGATTTGTTTTTACCTTCTTCAATCAGAGTGGTAGTCTTCCAAACAGGATATTGGCCATTTACCTTGGAACTGCCATCCATAAACCAAGCAGCGTTTTGTAGGTCAGTCAAGAGCTGTTTATAGGGCACTGTCCAAGTGACAATAGAATCCGGCAACTCCTTACAGTTCAAAAGTCAGTCCTAGGAGAAAAGAGGCTCCCTGCTTGTGAGTATCTCCTGCTTACATTCCCCTTGTAGCACAATCCTGTATAAACCATTGCATTTTATTATGGAACTCTTCTGGGCATTACCCTCCCCATTAGAGCATTTTTCTGACATCTCCTAAGACGTCATGGGTGTTTCAGATATTAAGATTGTTTTTTGTCCTGCAATCATAGGGGCAGTTTCAATTAATGTCTGATATCAGCCTACTAATTGTCCCTCAAATAGAAACTCTCTATTCCATCCTCCCCATAGTTGTCACTGGGAAGCACTCCCAGGCTTTTGCCGTAAGCCCCAACCTATGTCCTACATAGAGCTATCACACAGAATTTGTCCGCACCAGCACTCCAGCTTCTCTTCTACACTGTGTGGACTTGGGCAATCTTATCCATCCTCATTTAGCATGTCCAATGAATATCGCTTGAAGGATAGATTTACATGCCTCCTGTTTTACAAAGTAGTTCCCCAGTCAGACACAATATCCATACCCATAATACATTCAGGTAAAAGGGGTACAACCACTTCGCACGTACCAGTTTTCCTCCAAACTTTCACCTTAATCAACCAACCCTTATATTCCTTTTGTAAAAAATTGAAGTATAGGGCTTCCCTGGTGGCACAGTGGTTGAAAGTCCGCCTGCCGATGCAGGGGACATGGGTTCGTGCCCTGGTCCGGGAAGATCCCACATGCCGCGGAGCAGCTGGGCCCGTGAGCCATGGCCGCTGAGCCTGTGCTCCGCAACAGGAGAGGCCACAACAGTGAGAGGCCCGCGTACCACAAAAAAAAAAAAAAAAAAAAAAAAAAAAATTGAAGTATAGTTGATTTACAATGTTCTATTATTTTCTGGTGTACAGCAAATTGATTCAGTTATACATATATATATTCTTTTTAATGTTCTTTTCCATTTTGATTTGTTACAAAACAGATATTGAATATAGTTCCCTGTGCCATACAGTAGGACTTTGTTGTTTATCTATTTTATATATAGTAGCTTGTATCTGCTAATCCCAAATTCCTAATTTATCCCTCCCCCACCCCCTTTCCCCTTTGGTAACCATAAGTTTGTTTTCTATATCTGTGAATCTGTTTCCATTTCATAAATAAGTTCATTTGTGTCATATTTTAGCTTCCACATATAAGTGATATCATATGTATTTGTCTTTCTCTGTCTGACTTCACTTAGTATGACAATCTGTAGGCCCATCCATGTTGCTGCAAATGGCATTATTTCATTCTATTTTATGGCTGAGTAGTATTCCATTGCGTATATATACCACATCTTCTTTGTCCATTCATCTGTTGATGGACATTTAGGTTGCTTCCATGTCTTGGCTATTGTAAATAGTGCTGCTATGAACATTGGGGTGCATGTATCTCTTCGAATTACAGTTTTGTCTGGATATATGCCCACGGGTGGGATTGCTGGATCATATGGGAACTCTATTTTTAGTTTTTTGAGGAAACTCCGTACTGTTTTCCATAGTGACTGCACCAATTTACATTCCCACCAACAGTGTTGGAGGGTTCCTTTTTCTCCACACCCTCTCCAGCATTTGTTATTTGTAGACTTTTTATGATGGCCATTCTGACCAGTGTGAGGTGGTACCTCACTGTAATTTTGATTTGTATTTCTCTAATAATTATCTATGTTGAGCATCTTTTCATGTGCCTGTTGGCCATCTGTATGTCTTTTTTGGAGAAATGTTTATTTAGGTCTTCGGCCCATTTTTTTTTCATTGCAACCCTTATATTCCTAACTAACCTCCATAGGACTCATCAACAGGTTTTGGTTTTACAATATTAGGTAAGAGAGATGTTCCCCAATTGGACATAATATCCATTCTCATAAAACATTCAGGTAAAGGAGACACAATTTCTCCATGTAAAGCTTGTTTAAAACATCCAAGTTTTCATCCAAACTACCACCTTAATCCTATCAACCCTTACATTTCTATATTCTCTCAATCTAATCGGAGCCCCCTTTAGGGCTTCACTAACATGTTCTGGTAGCACAGTGCATGAGGTACCCATGTCAGAGAGTTCCAGAAACTTTTCTTCTCCACCCCACTGACTATTTTATCTCTTCATGTGCAAAAGAATTTGGGTCCCTATTGAGAGGTTGAGCCAGGGGACCCTGGCTCTTTTGTTATGACAAAGATTAACCTGCCCGTTGCCCTAGGTGATTTCAGGTCCGATTTCTCATTGCAGTCTTTGCCTTCTAGTTTTTACACTGGAGTGAATAGAGTGGACTTGTTTGGGGCCCTTTAAAGTAGAGGAACTGGGCTTCCCTGGTGGCGCAGTGGTTGAGAGTCCGCCTGCCGATGTAGGGGACACGGGTTCGTGCCCCAGTCCGGGAGGATCCCACATGCCACGGAGCGGCTGGGCCCGTGAAAAAAAAAAAAAAAGTAGAGGAACTAGCAGGGAGTCCTTTTGGTCCACCCAACTTTCTATATGGTCCACCCAACTTTCTATAGTGCTGTATTAAGACCGTTGTTTCAACTCTATCAATGTCCATTTTATTTATCCCATTTCTTGATAACTATCTAAAGATTTTCATCCTGCTGAAATGAGTGCCTTAACTCTCCCCATTCTTTTTCTTCTTTATTTTGGCCCTATCAATGTTTCCTTATTCATCTTACTTCTTGATAACCATTTACAGTTTTCCACCTTGATGGGACAAGTCCCTTGACTCTCCCTTCTGCCTCTCCTCATTTTCTTGTTAATTAACCTAATGTTTTTATTAGCATCTGGAAGACCCAAGAGAGGAAGCTGAGACAGCAGATTCAATAAGACTTCTCAGACTGTTGCTTGATTTTGAAGCAGTAATATTAAATGGGATGCCCATGCAAAAGAGGTCCCCTGTTCTGTGTTTTCTTAGATTCCGTATTTGTCTTTTTGGCATCTATTCATTCATCTATATTTGATGCTTTGATGTTTGGGGACCTTACAGAACCAGGGAAAGACTGTCCTTCCCAGGGATAGCCAGTTCTTAGAGACAGCAAAGAACTTGGCCAGGAGCATGCTTTTCCTATATAAACCAACCAATCCAGAGTCCATACCCCCCAACCATCTCCTTATCTAAATCTCATGAACTGAACTAATATTTCCCCTGTCTGAAATCAATCCAGGGCCAAGTAGCAGACAACTAGAGACCACTCCTGTGTCCCAAAGCCTGCTGGAATTATTCAAACCAGGCAGTCCTAAACTGTTTATCCTGCCTGCCTTGCCTTTTCTTGGAAACTCCAGTGAAGGCTCTAGCCTAGGATTTTCCTTCCTCTTTTCTGCATCCTGACTGACATTGGTGCTTCCTCCCGTGGCCCTGTGTGGTATAATAAAGTTCTTATACCACCTGTGTGGTGACCCCCTCTATGGACCCTGTGAGTATAATAAACTTCTTCCTTCCAGACCTTGTTCCCATTTCCTCCTGTGGCTGCACCAACTTTACCATACTATATACAATATGTACATGCTTAGAACACCCCCTTAATCCACAGCATTTACCAAGACCTGGGTAATAGGCATATTTAGTGAGTGACTATCTTGGTTATCATAAAGTCAGTCCATATGGCTTACATATGAAACATATCAGCTGCTTCATCTGGGTTGTTCTACTTGGCACTTATAGTGGGAGTTGGACAGTCCTCTTTCTCAGGGTAAACAGACCTTACAGTGGCTTTTATCCAGTCAACTAGGCTGGCCATTCCCTCAGGAAAAACGTGCTGTGTTTGTGGATCATGTATAATCATCTGCCATTGTTCCGTAGTGAGCTGTGGGTCCTGGATCAACCCAGACATGCTCTTCCACTCTGCAGCATCCCAAACTAAAGACAATGCCCCTAAGTTAGTCACTCTCACAATCCATTTTAGTAAAGGTTCTTCAGGAAGCTGATGATACTGATTGAAAAAATAAGACAACTCCTTCACACCCTACCCCCTGGTTTCAGTAGTTTCTTGGTTTTGCCTTCCCTCCACATGAACCACCTTCTTGGTGACCAGAAGTCTTAGAGATACTCTCTACTGTTCTCACATAATTGTTCCCTTTGGGGGAATCTTTGAGCCTAGTATCTGAAGCACAAACCAACTGAAATCTGACCTTGGTTTATCATCAAGGTCTGACTCAGAACTCTCTTTTCATTTCATTTTGGATTTGCAGATAATAGTAACCAAGGAATTGTACATTTCGCTTTTCTCTTATTAGTTTGCATTTCTACACATATCCAGTGAGTCAACTTCCCAAGAGTTGGATCCACCTCTGAATACCCTTGGTAATTTTACTTTTAGTAACTGATCAAAGCACAACTGCTGCTCCATAACACGGGTGACCATGTAGCCAGGAATCAGAGGTTCTTCATCCCTTGCTTTTTCTTCCTTTTTCTTCCCAAACCATATGTTTCCATGAGCCAGGACTGTTCTAGCAAATCCCACTCATGACACCTATTGTGGGATGTTTCCAACACCAACAACTGATTCTTCAGACACCAATTCACCATCAATTCAATTCTGCTGCTAACTTCTGGAGTTAGCGCAGAACCCACAGGTTAAGGGCTCAGTCCCACAAGACTGCCCTCACTTCAGACACCACTTGAAAGTACCAGGTCCCCAGGTTTCCTGTACTTCTGTCCACCTTGACTACAAATTCAGGTTTTCACACAACCCCCACTCAGGTTTGATAATTTGCTAGAATGACTCACAGAACTTAGGAAAGCACTTTACATATTATTACTGGTTTATCATAAAGGACACAACTCAGGAACAGGCAAATGGAAGAGGTGCATTGGGCAAGCTATGGGATGGGAGGGTGCAGAGCTTCCATGTCCTCTCTGGGCACACCACATTTTCAGCAGCTTGGTGTCTTCACTAGAAGCTCTCTGAATCTTACAGTTCAAGAGTTTTTATAGAGCTCAATCTCTAATCCCTTTCCTGGAGGTTGGTGGGTGGGGCTGAAAGTTCCAACCCTCTAATCACTTGGTCTTTCTGGTGACCAACCCATCCTGAGGCTTTCTAGGGGCTGCACCCTAAGTCACCTCAGTAGCATAAACTCAGGTGTGATTGAAAGGGGCTTGTTATGAATAGCAGAAGACACTCTTATAACTCAGGAAATTTCAAGGGTTTTAGGAACTCTGTGTAAGGAATTGGGGACAAAGACTAAATACATTTTTGTGTTTTACCACAGCTTGGAAAGTTCATAGAAGTAGAAAGAAAAAAGAAAAACCCACTTCTATCCTACCACCCAAATATATTAGCATTATGGAATACTTCCAGGCTTTTTTTTGGAATTTTGAGCACTATATTTATATTAGCATTGCAAACATTTTATACTAATATTTATGTTGCTAAAACTTATCACTATTGCTTTGTGAATGTCACTCAGATCTCATCTTAATGTCATTTCTTCAGAGAGACTTTCCTTGACAACCCAGTTATTTTAATGCAGTAGGCTATTGTAATTCTCTGCATGGCACTTTGCAACAGATAATTCTGGAGTTTTATTTGTTTATTGTGTCTCTCCCTCCACCCTTCATGAGCCAGGATCTTGAGTTTTCTTTTTCTCTCAAGGTATTTGCAACACCTAGAATAGTACTTGGCCCATGGTAGATGTGCAGTAAATATGTGTTTCATTAAAAAAAAATACACACACACACACACACACAAACATTTTTTTCCTTAAAGGAAGAAAAGAAGACAAAAATTGTTTCTCCAGATCTTCTTCTTTTGTCTTAGATCCTTAAGAACCAAGAAACGGAGTTCTATGTCTAAAACTTCTGAGACTGAAATCACAGCTTCAACTAATATTCCAACTCTGCCTAGCTATACATTAATTTGTACCAGTTCTCAACCACAGAGACTGAAAAATGCTGCCTGGCACAGGATGTGGTCATTTGTGCTGAGGAAAGGCATATGGTGTTCTACCAGCTTCGTGAAACTTTTTGAAAGTGACATCCATGGAGTCACACTCAGAAAGAGGCAAAAGATAACTGTGCCTTTGGCTGGCATTCTTCTGAGTTAGGGTTTCTGAGTTCTACTAGTAAACACCATGAAGTTTAGGTTTGAAATGATGATCCCTATACAACTTTTGGTCTGGGAATTTATAATTTATGTTAGAATTTGTTCTGAGTTCAGAAGTAGCCTATGAGTTTTATGTTTTCAGGTAGTCGGGGGAAAAAACAGATGAAATACTCAAGTATAAACAAGAAACCAAATAATTACACTCAACAATAGGAATTTGAAACAGATATTATTAAAAGCCATGTGGTACAGCACTTCTCTAGGAATCCATACAATAAATTCCTGGCCTCTGTGTTTTGACCCTGCTCCAGAAGTGCTTCCAAAGGTCATCTTCAACTGCTGTGATGCCTATGCCGCTTCTATCACCTTACCTCCAACTACATGTCAGTGGATTAATGGGATACCTGTGTATTTTTCTCAGTTGTTAGGGGTCTGGGAGTGTCATGTAGTTCCTGGTAGAGACTAGACGATACAATCAATCATCCTAAATAATTTGGAAAAGAGAAGAAACAGTTCTTTCTGCTAAGCCTGACTTAGAAAAAAGTGAATAGGCTAACTTTAGCATTGAAAGATTAATTCATCATTTCATGATTAAGCTCCAAACTGATTACTGTACTGTACTGTAATGCTGGCACTTAATCTGGGTCATATATCTGGGGAAAGGTTGTTACCAGGCCCCTGCTTTTTCAAAAGATATAATATGATCAGTATATACAAATTGTATATGCTAAATTATAAAATAACAGAACTGAAAAGTAGCATTACCTGGTAAAAGTTATATAATAATGTATCTTAATATGTATTAAGGCACTTCTGCCATATTCAGCATAGGGAAACATTAAGACTAGAATTAGGATTATACTTTTAAAGGTAGTTAGGGAAATTTAGCTATAATATAATAATGATTATAAGTAACTTTAAAGTATGCTTTAGAGGATCTTAGTCTGTTTAAATTTAATGGAAGCATTTTTTTTTTTTTTTTTTTTTTTGCGGTACGTGGGCCTCTCACTGTTGTGGCCTCTCCCGTTGTGGAGCACAGGCTCTGGACGTGCAGGCCCAGCAGCCATGGCTCACGGGCCCAGCCGCTCCGCGGCATGTGGGATCTTCCCAGACCAGGGCACAAACCCATGTCCCCTGCATCGGCAGGCGGACTCCAAATCACTGCGCCACCAGGGAAGCCCTAATGGAAGCATTTTTTAATGTCCTCTAAAACGTTTTAGAAACTAAGACCAGTCTTGGAATGTTTTGAATTCAGAATAATGCCGTCATGTTTAATTTACATATTTAAACATATTATGTGCATCTTTGTAATTTTCCAACTCTTAGAAAATTATCTTATAGAAAAATTAGAAACACTCACTTAATTTTTCTCTAGTGGAAAGGCAGACTAACTTTTTAGAGGGAAAAGTCTTTACCCAACTAGAATTGTTGTTTGAGAAGCAAAATAAAATATTTGGAAAAAAACATTTTAAAGGTATAAACATTTAAGTTAAATTTACTTGTTTCGCATAAGATAAAAAGATATTTTTGGACTTCCCTGGTGGCACAGTGGTTAAGAATCTGCCTGCCAATGCAGGGGACATGGATTCGAGCCCTGGTCCGGGAAGATCCCACATGCCGCAGGGCAACTTAGTCAGTGTGCCACAGTTACTGAGCCTGAGCTCTAGAGCCCGCGAGCCACAACTACTGAGCCCGCATGCTGCAACTACTGAAGCCCGTGTGCCTAGAGCCCGTGCTCCACAACAAGAGAAGCCACGGCAATGAGAAGCCCACACACCACAGTGAAGAGTAGCCCCTGCTCGCTGCAACTAGAGAAAGCCCACATGCAGCAATGAAGACCCAGTGCAGCCATAAATAAATAATTAATTAATTTTTTTTTAAAGATATTTTTATCTTTTTTTTTTAACAATATATTCCTAGGAACCTAGTGCAGGAGTTGGCAACTTTTTTTGCAAAGCGCCAGGTAGTAAATATCTTGGACTTTGCAGGCAACACGATCTCTGTTGCAGCTTCTCAACTCTGCTGTTGTAATGTAAAGCAGCTGTAGCAGATCCAGAAATTAATGCATATGGCATTCAATAACTTTATTTATAAAGACCGCATTAGTGATAGAATGCAGGGGTGGTTAAATGGTTGTTCACTGTAAAATTCTTTCAACTTCTCTGTATTTCTGAAAATTTCATAATAAAATCTTGAGGGGGGTGAAAAAAGCAGAAAAAAAAAAAAAGACTGGCAGTAAGTGGGTCAGATTTGGCCTGCAAACCGTAGTTTGCCGACTCCTGGCCTAGAGTATACATTTATTGTGTGATGACTTAAGAGAGCTTTTGGTCCTTGAAAGGAACAAAGTTCATGTAAGCATATCAAAAGGGCATCAATGGGGAGTCTAACACTATTATTATTTTTTTAAGATTTATTTATTTTTAGCTGCATTGGGTCTTAGTTGCAGCATGCAGGCTCTTCATTGCGGCGCATGGACTTCACTCTAGTTGTGACGGGCAGACTCCAGAGCAAGTGGGCTCTGTAGTTTGTGGCACGCAGGCTCTCTAGTTGAGGTATGCCAGCCCAGTAGTTGTGGCGCAGGGGCTTAGTTGCCCCACGGCATGTGGGATCTTAGTTCCTTGACCAGGGATCGAACCCGCGTCCCCTGCATTGGAAAGCGGATTCTTTACACTGGACCACCGGGGAAGTCCCTAACACTGTTATTTTTAAAATTAGAAAAATATACATCACTAACAGCCCTGTTTATCATACACATATACTGTGGGTATATCTCTGTGCCACTATAACATATAAATTAATTGGTCACAAATAAAACCATATGTGGATTCAATGTTGTGTTTACCACTTAGTTGGTTCCTCCTTTCTTCCTGAAAATTTAAACCTAGTAGACTGATGCACTGGAGATATTTAAATCAACTCCAGTTTGTTTCCTCCATGAGGCCTGCTTGCACTGTCCCAGCTCCCCCAAGTGTGGTATTAGAGCTGAGTTTTTGGAGTGTGTTTAATTAATACTTATTTAAGCCTAATTATACTCTATCCATCTGGAATTGTTTGTGCATGACAAACTTTCACCCCATTACATTACAAACTTTTTGAAAAAAAGAGCCCTAGTAGCCCACATTTACATCTTTCTAAAAATACCTACCTAAGAAGTGATATAACCCACCTAGATTTTTGAAGAGGTTGAGAGTTCTTTTTCCAGCCTGGTCATTGACTCCTATGAACAATTATTATTTCTCTTCTTAGTAACGACCAACTCTTAACTGTTGTCAGACGGGTCTTGAGCAGTAGGAGATAACCCAGGGTTCCCCAAGTCTTTATGTTTGTTTAATATTGAGTGAGTGCTGAGAGTATCATAGGCACTTCACTGAATACGGAGGATATTGGGACTTTCCTGTGGGATGTAAAATGTCACTGAGATACTGTAATGTCAAAAGCAGGTGTTAAAGCAATTATAAAACATATCATGAGAGAGAATATCTTTATGGCTTGTATCTGGCCTGTGTTCACAGAGGAATAGACTAAAATAAAGCCTCTGGAGATCAGGGTTAGAGGTAAGATGTGTTTTAACAGTAGTGTACCCAGGGATATAACTAGATAGAGATGACACACCAGATGGTGGAATATCATCCCAGCGGGGCCCTGTGAAAAAGAAATGCCGTTAAAGGCAGAATGACTGAGGTAGAACCTCACAGCTTTTTGTTTCAGTCCTTCTTCCTCTGAAATTGGATCCCCATCTTTGCCATTTCCCACTTAGAATAAGGAAGGAAAGATTCTGTCATTTGCATGTATGTTTTGAGTTTTTGATTCGCCATGAATATGCTGATGGCATTGCTTTTCTTCTTTGAATAACTAGGGAATATGAATTTGGCTATCAACACCCTGCGTTTAACATGATACTGGCTTCCATCTTTCAGCATTCCTAACAACCAAACACCATCTTTTTCTACTTACACTGGCAGTTTTTTCTGGAGCTACTACTGGGCAAAAAGTACACAATATATCTCAATATCCATCAGCTTCAGCTGTTTACCCTGCTTAAGTTGCACATTTACCCTTTGTATTAGTTTTCTAGGGCTTCTATAACAAATTACCACAAACTGGGTGACTTAAGCAGCAGAAATTTATTCTTTCACAGTTTGGGAGCGTAGAAGTCCCAAAGCAAGGTGTCAGCACCACCATGCTCCCTCTAAAAGGCTCTAGGAAAGAATCCTCCTTTGCCTCTTTCTAGCTTCTGGTGGCCCCCAGCAATCCTGGGTGTTCCTTGGTTCGTAACAGCACAACTCTAATCTCTGCCTCTGTCAACACGTGGCCTTCTTCCCTGAGTATATCTCTGCATGTCTTCTCCTCTTCTTATAAGAGCACTAGTCATTGGGTTAAAGGCCCACCCTCATCCAGGGTGACCTCCTCTTAACTAATTACATCTACAATGATCTGATTTACAAATAAGTCACATTCTGAAGTTCCTGACAGATGTGAACTTTGGGGATACGTTCAGCGCACTGCACCCTTCATCTTCAAAATCTTTACAATCGAATATCAGATATACCTGATTCTCAATGTGAAATAGATTTCTTTTTAATTGTACAGTGGTGATCAATTAGTGTATTTATTTAATTACTCCTTGTGTAAGAGTTAGGATTGTGACTGATTCCATGAAAAAAGTTGAATCTGATAATTTTTTGAAAGGAAGGCCTTAAATTTTCTCTATGCTGATACCTTGTGTGATGCTTAGGTCAAAGATGAGAACTTTAATTAGAAAGTTTGCTGAAAAAATAATTCTCCCCCCCTCAGGAGCTAGAGCCCCCATCCCCAGTAGTTTTCCGTGTCAGGGTCTCAATATCTTTTGAGGTGTACAACTTTTTTGCACTCATGAGAAATACAAACTATTTTGATGCTTCTGAAAGTGGGAGGAAAAAAACCAAGCCACATTTGTGGTTTATGGATGCTAATTACTGCTACATTTAGATATGTGAAGGAGGGTCTATGTCTGGAGGGAGCTGGGAGAGACTGTCAGCCTCGCCTAGGCGCTCACTGAGGTTCCAGCGGTACTGCTCAACACACGCAAATACATGCTTCAAAAGGAAGTGCCGCTTTTTATCAAAATATTACATCTCTCAAGCCCAGATCAAGACCTGTCGCTCATGGGATGCAGGGGTTATCTTACAAAATCAGCAGTGCTTTGCTGCAGAAGTTCACTCACAGGGGATTTCTGTAAGTGCTCACAATGGGCAGAGAGGCTTCACGGCTCATACTGTGTCAAACGGGTAAGTTCTGTTGGTGATGAAACCCAGACACCTCTCCTTGACTTTTTTTTTTTTAAACGAAAAACACCCGGATTCTTTTTTTTTTTAAACCAAGCTAAGTGGCACAGTGAACTAAAAGGAACTTATAGGAAGATATTTGGCATCTGCGAAAAAGGAATGTACAGTTGTAACAGTTGACAGAAAAATAGGTCTGCCTACTGTACTTAGTGGGTCCTCCAAGATTCTTTCCCTTTCCTTTGGCTTTCTTTTAACCATGGAGCAATAGTACTGGTGCTTCCTTGGGGTGGAAGCAAGATGAATGAAATTTTAAAAAATGTAGATTCTAGTCCAGTTGGTTAGCAGTACGTGTGAAACACCCATTTGTGCCCGCTAACTCTCATAGCATCTACTCTTGCCCAGTGAGTTTGGCCACTCAAACTAAGTTTGGCACCCAGTATGGTGAACCGGGCCATTGTGTACCCTGGTACAGTTTGGTAACCACGTGAATGCACCCTGCTGAGGGGTAAATGAGCAGTCCCAGTCGTGTGCCAGAGTCAGCTCATAACCACTTGTTAAATTTTCAGTGAGCTGGCTGACTTCACATTGATGGCTTGGAACGGGCCGTGGTATTTATACCACTGACATTAGCAAATGCTACGAAGAAGCCCTTCCCCGCTTCTGAGTGGGTTTTTAAGCATTTACCAGCATACCACTGGACTGAAGACTGAATGAAATCCTGTTCTGGCTCACTAGGTCACCATTTTTCATGATTCGTCAGAGGGTTTTTTTTTTTTTTTTGGTAATTTGCACAAAGGAGAATAGTGTTGGAGAAGAGTAAGTGAGAGATCTCCACAACATAGTAGGCACAATCCAGAAATTTATCCTTAAGGTATGGGGGTCACATTATTACAAAGTTAATGAAATATAGGAGGTTTTTGGTAGCTACTGTTACAAAAAGCACAAAACAACAACAGTGAAATTTAGACTAGACACAACTGACCACACGTTAAACTTTAAAAGTCTCAAATAATCATGAGGCAGTTACTTCCTACCTAATCCCATTAAGAATTTTAGCTTGCTCCTATCAGAGAAGGGAAGAAGAGTGAACAGCTGGAGGCAATCACCAATCCTGTTATATTCAAATTGATATCAACACATATTGCATTGCGGTGAAGTCTTACTGTACTTCATTGATCCCAAAGAGTTGATGACATGGCAAGGACAGTCTTTTTTAATCTCATTCTTCTTTTATGCTCAAGTTTGGGGTATACGGTAAATGCTAAATATTTACCCATTTTTCTTTCTGCCTTTCCATCCAACCATCCATTTATCCATTCATCCCCTGCACTGTTCCCAAGTGCTCACTAAATAATTGTCAATTGATTAAGTAAAGTGAAAAAGAACATGTGAGTACATTTTGGCCTTGAGGTCTTCTTTAGCAGTGTTCTTCAAACTGGGATATGGGGAGACTTTCCAAGGATTACATGGATGTGGATAATTTTAAGAGAATCAATCTCCAGGTCTTCACCTTCATTATGTTCCCTTTCCAGAAGCAGGTCTCCCCTATAAGGCTGTTGTCTTTGATGTTCTTCTTTCCCACCTCCCTTTTCACAGTGATCCTTTTCCACTTTGTAAAAGAAAGGGACCTCTCTCTCCCATCCCAAATTTTACTTCTTTGCCCTAAAGTGTAAATATTTCCAGGATGCCAAATAAAGGGTCAATTAGATAATTCCTCTTATCAAAGTTTCATAAATGCTTGCCCCCCTCCATCCATCTCATTTAGAGGTGCATTCCCAGCAAGTTTTACTTTTTATATTTAATAATTATTGATCCAGATTTATAGCATACATATATTGTTTTCATCAATTGTACGCTAATAATTGTAATGATAACTCAATCCCAAAGAATTTTTAACATAGCACTTCATAAAAATATTTTTATTTTTATTTATAGTTGTTTTCCTTGTAGAGACATATGATAGGATGAGCAATAGAAGACTCAAGCATAAAAGACTAGCACATAAAGGTAAAATTCTATGGGAAAAGAGAAATGGAAATAGAAGTTCAAGGAGAAATTTTCTCTTTTTTTTTTTTTTTTTGCGGTACGCGGGCCTCTCACTGTTGTGGCCTCTCCCGTTGCGGAGCACAGGCTCCGGACGCGCAGGCTCAGCGGCCATGGCTCACGGGCCCAGCTGCTCCGCGACATGTGGGATCCTCCCAGACTGGGCCATGAACCCGTGTCTCCTGCATCAGCAGGTGGACTCTCAACCACTGTGCCACCAGGGAAGCCCAAATTTTCTCATTTTTTAAAGCTTATTTATGTATTTTTAAATTTATGAGGGAGTAAATCAAATCACTATTATTTATATTCCATATGCACCCATTTGAAAGGGTGCAATAACAGTTTTCACCATCATTATTTACAATGAACAAAAATGTGTTTTTGTTTTAAAAACTTTTAACTTATAAGAAATTATAGATGTCAACTTAATATCCACTTAATTTCCACTATATACAAGGGAGAAATATAATTTTTCAAAATTCTTTTGAAAGTACTCAAGCAAAAAGTTTGAAGACCAGCCACTGTCATGTACAGTATATAAAATGTAACATAAGGAGCCTTCAATTTAAGCCTGAACCTATTTAACGGCCTTATTAGGCCGTTAAACTTGATACTTCAAGGTTTGAGAAACCTCTCAAAACTATGTGAAATTTTGTGTTTATTGTTATGTGTACATTTTTCTACGTACAGTATAGTTCTGAAAGAGGTAGGTCCACAACCCAGAAAAGATGAAAAAGCCCTGACCAAAGTGTATAAAGTCTTAAGGCTTCTTGACTTCGCTGTTTTTGTTATAGTTTATTTGTAATGGTCTCTATGCTTTTAACATAAACAATTTTGGTTCATTTCTGTATGTGTATAAAATAATATATACTAATTATGAAAAATCATGAAATAGGCACAATCCCCCTTACTTCATCACCAGCCTGAACCCTATCCTAGGCAACCTTTTAATTGTATTCCTTGTTGATTCAAAAGCCTTTCCTTTTTTCTTAATTTTGATAGGGAATGTTGGAAGTGCTTCATCCATAGAAAAATGCTGGGTGGCAATTTGGAAAACAGTTTTTAAAAGAATAGACATCATCTGCCCCTGACAATTCTATGTGGTTTCTTCCAGCATTTGATACCCAGCAGTCTAGCAAATAGGTTGACATAGTATTCAGGCTTAGAATTAGGAAAATTACATTTGGAAGTGACTGACAGTGCAGTAGTTTTAAAGCTTTGGATTTTAAAGTGTCACACACAGCAGATGAATGAAGATGTCAGAGCCAGGGCTAAAGGAGGACTCTGGTAATCCAGCCCTTGGTGTATAACCTTCAAACACCAATAAGCAAGATTGTCTGTATTTAACATGTGACCTTTCTCATTCTGACTGGTAGGTCCAGATGTTTTCTCATTCAGCTGCCTGGTTGAAATCTGCTTTTTAACCGACTGCATTTCAATCTAGATTCGAGGTTGCAGAAATGACAGTCTTGAAAAGTATATTCTTCAGTGAGTGATGCTGTCTAAACAGTAACATATGGAAATCCATGTTTTAATAATTAAAAATAATTTGCGACCTTACCCTTAATAGATTTGTTAATTATGTCAACTGAATAAGTAAAAATGGGATCGCACTAGATAGTTCACTATATTAGTCAGTCTGGTGGCATTTTAAAAACGTTGGCGGGATTTGTTAGAACCAGGCTTTTCTGCACCTGCGTCTGCAGAGGCAGAATTCCCAGTCATGCCTTTGTTACCCTTTGTTACTCCTCAAAGAAGTTCATAGCAGTCCTAGAGAAAATAGGAAAGGCTCTTTATTAGCTTCTCTTAAGTCACTCTAGGCTTCTGGCCATACTTCTCACCCACTTTAATGTACCTTTATTACCTTTTTTCGTTGCTTGGAGCCCAGAACTATTTCTGGCATTTTTGTATGAACTCTTACTCACCATTAACTTGATTTTCCGGTTCTAGTCCTTCAGGTTGTACTAGTTCTCTCTCTTAGATTATATAGAAAAGATAACTCTTTATTTTCTTCTTTTCTTATGGGAGAACTAAACTCTCACATTCTTGAGTGAACCCTCAGAGAGCTTCCCCATGTGCTTTGTACCACTGCTAACTTGTAGATCAGGGACAGTGCTCATTAATTAAGTAATAGTCATAGCCTAGTAAAGCACACTAAACCATTAACAGAATAGAAAGTGAGACATAAAAAGACATAAAAGCACAAAATGTGACAAAGAACTAATATAATTAGAAAATCTGGATCTTTATGGATTTTAGTACAATTTAGAAAGAGAGCAAAAATCAGTAGTTACTTAGGTATTCTCTGAAGTGGATAACTATAGGAGATGTCCTGTGAGGCCAACTCTTACATTTATTGTTTTAGCCTCTTTCCTACTGCCAAGTAGCAGATACAACTTGTGTTTTTAACAAAAAATTTATTTAATTCTTTGAAAAGGGCATGGAATTAGTTACATAAGAACAAAAGGAGTTAAAGATAGTCTTATGAGGATTCGTCATATGAGTTTAATCATAGCTCAAAAGCTACACTTGTCACGATGCTTCTTGTAATAGTTGGTGAATGAGCTGCTAAACTCTCCCCTCTTGAGACAGTCAGTATCAGTGTAGCTGGCTATCAGTTGTTGGGTTTTTTTTTTTAATCCTTATAGTGTTCTTTAAAAAAAAAAACAGCTTTAGTGTGGTTATAATTTACATACCTTTAAGTGTCCAATTCAACGATTTTTAGTAAATTTACAGAGTTGGGCAACTAGCACCATGTTTTAGAACATTTCTGTCACCCTAAGAAAATTCCTTGTACCTGTTTGCAGTCACTCCCCGTTATTACTCCCAGCACCAGGCAACCACTAATTTGATTTTTGTCTCTATAGACTTACCATTTCTGGACATCTCATATAAAAGGAGTAATACAATATGTACTCTTTTGTTCTGGCTTCTTTTACTTAGCATAATGTTTTTGTTTAAGTTTATCTATATTGTTGCATGTACCATTACTTTGTTCCTCTTTATTTCTGGATAGTATTCTATTGTATTGATAAAGTACATTTTGTTTATTAGTTCACCAATTGATGGATGTTCTGATTATTTCCATTTTTTTTGGCTTTTATGAATAATCCTGCTATGAGAATTTGTGTACAAATCTTTTTTTTTTTTTTTTTTTTTTTTTGCGGTACGCGGGCCTCTCACTGTTGTGGCCTCTCCCATTGTGGAGCACAGGCTCCGACGCGCAGGCTCAGCGGCCATGGCTCATGGGCCCAGCTGCTCTGCGGCATGTGGGATCTTCCTGGACCAGGGCACGAACCCGCGTCCCCTGCATCGGCAGACGGACTCTCAACCACTGCGCCACCAGGGAAGCCCTGTGTACAAATCTTTGTGTGGACATAGGTTTTCATTTCTTTTGGGTAGATGCCTAAGAGTGGGATTGCTGGGTTGTATGGTAAATTTATGTTTAGTTTTATAAGAAACAGTCTATATTAGTTATTGATTGCAATATAACAAATTACCCCAAAACATAACAGCTTAAAACATTACAAAGCTATTATCTCAAGAATAGACGCACAGCTTATCTTGGTCCTCTGCTTCAGAGTCTCTCATAGGCTGCAATCAATGTATTGACCCAGACTGTGGTCTCATCTGAAGGCTTTAGTAGGGAAGGATCAACTACCAAATTCACTCATGTGCTTGTCAGAATTCAGTTCCTTGAAGGTTTTTGGACTGAGGGACTCATTTCCTCACTGTAGCTTGGCCAGAAACTGCCTTCAGTTCCTTGCCATGTGAACTGTCTAGCTTACTTCATCAGAGAAGCTCATGAGAAGCATGAGCGTGCACGCGAGAGAAAGAGAACAAGATGGAAGTCATATTCTTTTATAGTATAATAACAGAAGTGATTTCCCATCACTTTTGCCATGTTCTTTTAATTAGAAGCAAATCACCTAGGTCCAACCCACATGCAAGGGGAGATTACACAAGGATATGAATACTAGGAGTCAGGGATTATTGGGAGCCATTTCAGAAGGCTGCCTACTGTATTGCCAAACTTTTCTTCCAAATGACTGTACCATTTTTCATTTCCACCAGCCATGTATTAGGTAGAGCTCCATTTTTTCCACGTACTCGCCAACACTCATTATTGTCTGTCTTTTTGCTGATAGCCATTCTAGTGGGTGTGAAGCAGTATCTCACTGTGGTTTTAATTTACATTTCTCTAATAACTAATGAGGTTGAATATCTTTGCCTGTTGTTCATTTGGTTAATTTCTTTGGTGAAATGTCAATTCAGATCTTTTTAACATTTTCAGTTTAGGTTATTTGTCTCATTATTGAGTTGTAAGAAATTTTCATTTATGAATCATGCTTTTGGTATCGAATCTAGATTCCAAGGTCACAAAGATATTATGTCTCAGCTAATATGCTAGGCCTTTATATACATTATTTTGCCTAATTTAATTACAGTAACAACCTTGTTAGGCGTAGATGTTATCACTGTTGCACAAATAAGAAAATTCACAGAAGTCAAGTGACTTGCTGAGATCACACAACTAGTTAGCACAGCTTGAACCTAGATTCTGTCTTATACTCCAAAGTTCATGCTCTTTCATCAGAACTTTTTTTAAAAAAGATATTCAAACCTATTTTCTGTGGGCAAAATAAGAGTGAAATATGGTATTGTTCCTTCCTTATAATTATTAGTGCCCATTCTGGTGCTATTTGAATACTGTTATTAGAAACCTCTATTTGTGATCATTGGAAGTTGCCTTTTTATATAGAAAGGGGCATGTACTGCAGTTTGTTGCCTAGATTCCATCCTCGTTTCATTCTGCCAGACAATATTCCCTCCACAGTTTCTGGTGGAGCTAGGATGCAGTTTTGCTTGCATTCTTGAAGTGTGTCACTGGGCAGCTGTTAAGCAGTTACACTTTACCCCCGGGGACAAGCATGTTCCAGTGACAAGATAGCTCATTCCCTTATGTGCTTTTAACGTTGTACATTCACCTAGGACAAGTCAGTGCTGAGTTCCTTCCATTGTTTCTTAGTGCTCTAATTCCATTATTTGAAAAACAGAGAGAGGGGAATGGAGGAAGCAGAGAAGAAGAAAAGTCCAAAGAATATTTAGCAGATGGTAAATTTTATATTATTTTGTACATATTTTGTTTTAATTAATTTAATGTTTAAAAGAGCAAGAATCTTCTAATTCTTAAGCCTTATATTCATTTTTCTCTCTTCCAAGAATCCTTTATACCCTTTGAGTCTGGTTGATATACTTTAAGTTAGAAATACAATTTATTATTTTCTTCTGCTGTGGCCTAAGATGCTAGCCTTAGGCAAAATTACAACCTGTGCAATATTTTGGAAACATCTCCAACCTTAATTTTGTACTTGAAGCAAAGAACAAATAATTGTTTACTCCTTCCTTCCTCCTTGCCTTCTTTCTTTCCTTCCTTCTGTTCATTTGGTAAGCAGTCGCTGAACTATGTGCCCAACAGAGTGCTAAATATTAAGGGTGCTAGTGGAATGATATACAGACATTGACATCAAGGAGTGGCTACACAGAGAAGAAAATGGGGACTACCATAGGAGGAGCAGACGTGGAAAGGAAGTACAGAAGATAGAAACAGTGAGCCAAGTTGAGTATGAAACAAGTATAAGAAATCCAAGAGGTGATTGGAAGTATCTGTTGGGCTCAGCAGGGAGAACTGGCTGGAAATAAAGATTTGGGAGTCATTAGCAACAAAAAGTTGGATCAGGAGAATATGTAAAGTGAAAAAACAAAAGGTTCAAGAAACAGACCCCTGGAGACCATTCACACCTAGGAGGCAGAGAAAGAGGAGTAAACATGGAAAATAAATTAGGTAGGAATAGAACCAGGAATGAATAGAGTGAGGGAAGAGGTTCAAGAAGCAGGGACTGGTCAGTGGCATCCTGTTCTAAAGTGGCAGAGTAGGAGGGGCTGAAGCCAGACCACGCCAGGCAAAGAAATCATCTGGAAAACTGATCATCACTGTAGGGCTTGGGACTTTCTCTAATGAATCATGAGGAGAAACTCTACATACTACAGCTCATCTTCAGACTGCTGTAGACAAGTTGGGGGGTGATACAGCAAACTGACTGACTTCTTCCTTGGCTGGCCTTCTTGTTATCATTAAATTGGTTCAGGCTGCCCAAGGAGTTCATTCATTCATTCATTTATTCATTCAATACCTACGATAAGTGGGCCCTCTGGAAGGTTCTAGGGAACACAAAAGTTCTAGGTTCTGGCCCCTGCCTTGATGATGCTTCTGATCTATATGGGAAATAAACATGTTACTGTTGTACAGTTGACATAACACATACGTGTACTATGTATACCAAGAACTACTTATGCTCTGCATATATATAGAAGACATTTTCATTCCTTCCCTTACCCATCATCCTGAGTTTGGTGTTGTGACAGTCAGAATGTTTTCAACCAATTTAACTGTATTTGGATGACAATTTTTGAATTTTTCTGAGAATTATGTTTTGATATGCCTGAAATTTTTAAAAAATTTTATTTATTTTATTTTTGGCTGCATTGGGTCTTCGTTGCTGCCCATGGGCTTTCTCTCTAGTTGAGGCGAGTGGGGGCTACTCTTTGTTGCGGCACGTGGGCTTCTCATTGCGGTGGCTTGTCTTGTTGCAGAGCACGGGCTCTAGGTGCGCGGGCTTCAGTAGTTGTGGCTCACGGGCTCAGTAGTTGTGGTGCACAGGCTTATTTGCTCCGCGGCATGTGGGATCTTCCCGGACCAGGGATCGAACCCATGGCCCCTGCATTGGCAGGCGGATTCTTAACCACTGCGCCACCAGGGAAGCCCTATGCCTTAAATTTTAAAAATTGAACTCTGTTAAGAGAAAGATAGAGTGAATATTCTATACAAGAAAATTATGAATGAGAAGAAAGTTTTTTCTTCTAGATTTATAAATGAAATATCTACCAGGTACATATTTTAGTCTATCTCTAGTATGTTTAGGCAACATCCAAAACCTTAACCTCTTTAAACGTATTTTCAGTCAATATTTTTCAATGGATAACAGTTCTTTCTCAGAAATATAAATATAAAATAATAAATACACAGGTCAATCAATAGAAAAATTCATAGCTATAATGGACAAAAATGAAAAAATATACTTGTATACTTTTTTATAGTTTAGAAGGAACTTCCACACATCATGCTTTTCAGTCCTCACAACTCAAAGAATTCACCTGGCCTGATGATAGCTGAAGAGCTTAGTCCAACTGATCAGCTGTAACCATACCTACTGCTGATATGTAGTGTATTCCTGTTGTTAAAAGTAATAAATCTCCTCTTGTTCTAATGGAGAAGCAAAGAATCGCACTGAAATTATTAAGCAAAATTATTTTTACTATTATGGCAATGAATGAGCTATTTGATAGTCAGATAATAAGACAAAGATTAATGTCAGTAAAATTGAGGGTGGTTCCTTTGCAGCTGAAACTTTCTTCATGTTTTCATGCTAATGCTCTTGAATTTGAAGGACATGATTTACTGATTACCAGTTTAGCTTCTTTAAGGGCAAGTTTAAAAGTCTGATAAGAATACGTTTTAATGAGAACTTAAACCAAATCAAATATTGTCCAAACTGCTACCTCTTATTTCATCGCTATTGAGATATCAATATTTTATCTCTTATTAGTCTGATTCACATTTTCCAATTTTTTCCTAATTTTAAAATAGTTGTTTTAAAGTTACTAGATGTCTATCATTTTAAATTTTAAAAGAAGAGAAAAATGAAAACATAATGGATACTATAAATCAATGACCAAAAGTTTTGTTTTCATTGAAACTTTATAATTTTACTGATTAGAAAATACTAAAACTTCATATTCTTTAGTTCTCAAAATATCATTGGTTTTTCTCCCTTCTCACTTTACGCAGAAAAATGTAAATTAGAAAATGAAAATGACCCATAATTTCAGTGTTCTTGTTCGTAATACAAAGAAGCCATTGTGGGAAAGGAGTACAGACATCAATTTTATAAGGAAAACTGTTCTAGTTAATCTGTCTGTGCTATATTGGGTGATAGCAACAAACTCTGTAGACTAAATACCTACAATACATATATCTCCCATTTTGCTCTTTAGTGCTTCAAGCTTCTAAATCCTATTAACAGCTGTCAAAACTTGGTAAACTATTTAGATGCTTTCACAATTTGTTTAATTGGTTACTTAGAAAATGACATGCTAAAAAAGCCCATTCCCCCACCCTTTCTTTTAGCCTGGCTGAACATCTGTAGCATTAGGGCCTCATTATCTCTGAATTGGCATAGCAAATCAGTGGCATCATTAAAATGCCACATTAAGATGATTAAGCGTCTTTGTTATCCAGTTGACTTTTGCATGTGCTGAGGATTTCATGGTTATGACCCCCAATCCTTGTAAAACACTTAAACAACATCACCGTTTTGTGTCTTCCCTGTCTCACAGTCGCTATCTGGTTTTGTCCCTTCTCACAGTATCTTTGGCAAACTTGAAGCTATTACTCCAGACTTTGTCCTGATTTAAACTGGATTCTGAGATCTCATAGTTCAGACTGGAAATTCAGAACCTGCTTTTTACACTGGGAAGTTCATACTAAAAACATGTTATCCAAGACACCCAAGTTGCCTGTTCTGTTTGCCATCTTTGATAGGTTCTTCTCTCCAACTGAGCATTTTATGTGCCTGTAAAACAAACTGAGGCACGGTTGGCTGAGACTGCTATTGCCCCTGAAGGATTTAGCTGTTGGATCCTTTCCAAGACCCATTGTTTTTGCAATGTCTCAGGTGAAACCAAAAATGTCTACTCTGGAGTGCAAACCTTTCATGTGATAAGCATCACCCCAGGAAATGAGACCATGTGCCTCAGCCCCGGTGAGCCAAGCCTTTGTTCTTTTCAGCCTACAAAATTCTCTCTGGGGGGTGTGTGTGTGTTAGTGTGTGTCATCTTCCTAAGAGGCCTCCAGAACATAGACAAAGATGGGAGCAATTGTACCCCAGAGTAGCTCCTTTAGAAAGAAGTTCAGCTTAATCTAATTTTCTGTGGGTTAGATTCAATTTAGACATCTTTTCCCCCCTCTGGGAATGTTTAGCAATTACCTTTATCAGCAATTTGTGGTTTGGTATGTTCTTTTCTCCACAAACTCAGTTATAAAAAATTTACTCAGGAAGCCTTTAACATTTTTTGTTATGAAGTATATCACACATAAAAAAGGCAAATATAATTACATGTATAAAGAATAATAGCAAAACAAGCATCCATGGGCCCACCACCTGGCTTAAGAAATAAAATATTGCTAGTGCCTGTGAAGATTCTTGAGAGTCAAGTGGCAATTTAAGCCATGTGTCTAAGGAACCTAATATATTTAATAAGAGACTGGAATTTACAAAACTGAAATGGGAGATTATTCACATTACAAAAGGTCTGTTCACTGTACAGAAGACTTCAGGATGCTGTGGGGGCCTCTCCTCAAGTATTTCTTGCCAGATCTTTAAGACTTTCTGCCTTTAGTAACAGTTCAGGTGTTGCCAGTCACTGACAACTGAAAAATTGAGGAAGAATGGAGATAAACATCTCTGAATGTATAATGTAAATCTGTGGAACAATATTATTGGTTTTACATGTAATGTCTTATGAAGACAGAAACAGGAGAATTTTTTGCTAGTTTAAGGTATCTAGGAAGACTTCATGGAAGAAAGGGCATTTAAACAGCATCTGGAAGTTTGAATAGAATGTTGATGTGGGGAAGGGCATTTTAGGTAAAGGAAAGACTGGAGAAGAGGTTTGGAAAACTGCAGTTGGTAAGATGGCTACTGTGCTTCTCAAACTTTAATGTGTATAAGAATCCTTGAGGATTTGTTGAAATGCAAAATCTGATCCAGTAAGTCTAGGGTGAGGCCTGAGAGTCTGCATTCCTAACAAGCTCCCAGGGGATGCTGGAACTGCTGATTCAAGGACCTCACTTTGAGTAGCAAGGTTCTAGTCTAGAGAGAAGGATGATTCAAGGAGTCTAGTGAGAAATGAGATGATCAGGTCGGCTTGGGGCAGATTCTAGACAGGTCCTTGAATGTCTCACTAAGGAGTTTGGACTTTATTCTGTAAACAAAATGAAATCCTTGTAAGTTTCTGAACAAGAGTTTTAGTAGTACAGGATGATTAATCTGGCAATAGGATATAATCTAAAAGAGAGGTCACATATACCGTGGACCAGTTAGGAAGTTAATGTAGTGGTATATTCATGTATTAAGTATTTATTGTGTATGTACTTTATGCAGAGCACTGTGTCAGATTCTAGAGCAGCAGTTCTCAAACTCCATTGTGCATAAGATTTGCCTAGAAAACATATATATATTTTAACATCTTTATTGGAGTATAATTGCTTTACAATGGTGTGTTAGTTTCCGCTTTATAACAAAGTGAATCAGCTATACATATACATATATCCCCATATCTCCTCCCTCTTGCGTCTCCCTCCCACCCTCCCTATCCCACCCCTCTAGGTGGTCACAAAGCACCGAGCTGATCTCCCCGTGCTATGCAGCTGCTTCCCACTAGCTATCTATTTTACATTTGGTAGTGTATATATAAGTCCATGCCACTCTCTCACTTCGTCCCAGCTTACCCTTCCTCCTCCCCGTGTCCTCCAGTCCATTCTCTACGTCTGCGTCTTTATTCCTGTCCTGCCCCTAGGTTCTTCAGAACCTTTTTTTTTTTTTAGATTCCATATATATGTGTTAGCATACGGTATTTGTTTTTCTCTTTCTCTTTCTGACTTACTTCACTCTGTATGACAAACTCTAGGTCCATCCACCTCACTACAAATAACTCAATTTCGTTTCTTTTTATGGCTGAGTAATATTCCATTGTATATACATGCCACATCTTTATCCATTCATCTGTTGATGGACACTTGGGTTTCTTCCATGTCCTGGCTATTGTAAATAGAGCTGCAATGAACGTTGTGGTACATGACTCTTTTAAATTATGGTTTTCTCAGGGTATATGCCCAGTAGTGGGATTGCTGGGTCGTATGTAGTTCTATTTTTAGTTTTTTAAGGAACCTCCATACTGTTCTCCATAGTGGCTGTATCAATTTACATTCCCACCAGCAGTGCAGGAGGGTCCCCTTTTCTCCACACCCTCTCCAGCATTTATTGTTTGTAGATTTTTTGATGATGGCCATTCTGACTGGCGTGAGGTGATACCTCACTGTAGATCTGATTTGCATTTCTCTAATGATTAGTGACGTTGAGCATCCTTTCATGTGTTTGTTGGCAATCTGTATATCTTCCTTGGAGAAATGTCTATTTAGGTCTTCTGCCCATTTTTGGATTGGCTTGTTTGTTTTTTTGATATTGAGCTGCTTGGAAATTTTGGAGATTAATCCTTTGTCAGTTGCTTCATTTGCAAATATTTTCTCCCATTCTGAGGGTTGTCTTTTTGTCTTGTTTATGGTTTCCTTTGCTGTGCAAAAGCTTTTAAGCTTCATTGGGTCCATTTGTTTATTTTTGTTTTTATTTCCATTTCTCTAGGAGGTGGGTCAAAAAGGATCTCGCTGTGATTTATGTCATAGAGTGTTCTGCCTATGTTTTCCTCTAAGAGTTTTATAGTGTCTGGCCTTACATTTAGGTCTTTAATCCATTTTGAGTAGAAAACATATTTTTAATGCATGTTTCCAGCCCCCACACCCCCAATTTTGGGACCCCCAAAATTTCTATTTTAAAACCCCACAACCTCTCGTCTTACAGATACAGGTGAAGCAGTGTCATAGGGGATACTGAGTTGAAAACAAAACAAATAACAAACCTGTGTAGCTTCTGACCTCAGATAGCTTACATGTCCATATGGGAGATGAGGTGAGCTTACAAGTAACTCAAAGAAGGAAGGAACAGATTATTTTGCAGCCGGGGGATCAGGGAAGGCATAGTAGGGGGAAATGGCATATTAGTTTTGCCTTAAAAGATGTGTAGGATTTGGACCCGTGGTATTGTTGGGGAAAGACCTTTAGGGCAGTGGAAATAATAAAAGGAAGGATACTTAGAAGTTGTTTAGTTTGGTTAAAGATATCTCAGTATTCAGAATCAACATTACAAAAATTGCTGGGGCCAGATATTGAAAGGTCTTTTAAATTCTTTGTTTCTGAGTTTGGATTTTATTTTGTAAGCAGCAGAGGATATTGGAGAATTTGGACAGGGTCATGATATGACCAGAGCTACAGTTTACAAGAACCATCTGGTGGCAGAGTATAGCATGAGCTGGAAAGGAAAGAGAAAGGAGACAGGAGAACAATGTAGAGGCTACCACAATAGGAGAGCAACCAGGGTCTGAGATTTGGGATAAGGAGTGTGTAAAAGAGTGGGGAGGAGAAGCAGATTGGAGAGAGGGTACAAAAATAAAACCAATGGGTGATTAAACGTGGGGTGCAAACGAGAGGAAGGAAAGATGACTGTAAAGATTCCAACCTGAATAACTATGAAGATACCTAGGAGGCCTTTGGGAACAGAGGACTGAAGAAGGGGAGAGAGATTACACCTGGAGATACATATTTGGTGATTAATCATGTAAAATGCTAGTTGAAGCCTTAAGAGTGGATGAAATTGCCATGGGGAGGGGGTATAGAGGGAAGAAAAAAGGGGGTTAAGGACAGTATTTGGGAGGCAGAGCTGGGGGAAGAGCTAGAAAGAGGCAATCAGAAAGGTGAGGAAAGAAGGTACAGTTTCACTGAAGAAGTAGAAATACAGAAGAACAAGGAGTGGAGGTCAACAGTATCAAGGGCTACAGAGGAGCTGGGGAGAATGGCACACAAAAGGCCATTAGATTTAAGAATCAGGAGTTTATTGATGATCTTCAAGGGAGCAGTTTCAGTGAATTATGGAGGCAGAAGCCAGATTACAGGGAATTTTATATCAGTTTTGAGATCGTAGAGACAGTAAGCACAGATTACTTCTGTATGAAATCTATCTAGAAAGGAATGTTGAGAGAGGATGAGTTTAGGTATGATGGGATGAGAGGCTAAACTAAATTGCAAAGGGAATAGAAAAGAGGAGTTGGCATCTAGAGAACCTGAGGACGTAGAATCTATAGGACTTGGAGACTGACTTGATGTGGAGATTGGACGGAAAAGGATTCCAGTTTCAAGACTTGGAGAATGCAAGAAGGAAGATGCCATGTGTGACTATAAAGGCATCATAAGTTAGCAGCAATTTTGGGTTCAGAGATGACAATTTGATTTTAGATATGTTTCTTAATGTTTTCAAGGGATACTAAGTAGAATGCCCCCACCTTTCCTCTGCTCCAATAAATTTTCCTCCCAAGGAAGAGAATGAACCTCTCAGTCCTTAGAGCAGACTAGTGTCGTTTCTGGTAGTTTTGGTGGACTATATTTGGAGACTGGGTGCTAAGCCCAATAATCTCTCAGGAATCCCTTTTTTATCTTAGATACTAATGTATTCTAATGTTCAGCTCTGTTTATTTTCACATGGTAAACCATAATGAATTGTTGATCCCCAGTAACCATGCAGAGAGGACATCCAGTTCTTTTATCTAAAACTGGTAGGACTCCAAGGGCAAACCAATAACTATACCAGGAGCTCTTTTGGTCTGCTAAGTCCCAGGGACTTCCTTAATGCCCTGTCCATGTGTCTGTATGCGTTCCCTTAGAGCCCTGGGTCTCAAATACTGTCTTCCTTGTTCTATGGCTAAGTCCCAAATGACAAAAGCCAAGAATTTGTTTCGAGCCAGGTCGGGGTAGTATTGAGTTCTAGGTCAAGCCCATTAAAGCCAAAATCCTGAGAGAAGGAGCAACCCTCTCATGTCCTGTGTTTTCAGAAAGACCTGAAACATTGATCTTACTAGTTTTTAATTGTCACTGACCACAGAATGGCCTGAGTCTGTTCATATTAACATTTACAACGAAATTGAAAAGGATCCTTCTCTGCCGGCCCTTTCTGTATGCTGTTTCTGGTTTTCAGTAGCTGAAGTTTTCCGTTGAGTTTCTTTTAAACGCCTACATGCAAACTAAAGAGCATTCAAGCTTTGGTGGGATGTCACCCACAGCTGGAGTGATGGAGGAAGAGAGGAGGGTACAAGCCTCAGGTGCATCCTTCTCTTTCAAAAAAAAAAATTTTTTTTAAAGCAAAAACCACTTAAGAAAACAAATTCCATCTGAAAGCAGGCAAGATGTGTCCAGAGAAAGAAGGGAATGAATCTCTCTCCATTCCCTTCTCATCCGTTTCCCGTAGGAAACGTATATCAATTCATGTATAATCCAGATGCATAGGATGGGCAAATTTGAAACACGTTGGATGTTTCCTGTAGCCCTACATTTCTTCTAATCACGGAGTGAAAGATTGTGAACCATGAACCGTGATGAGAAGCAGTGGAACAGTGTTGCAGCAATGGCTCCTCTGTTGGTGGTTAGGCCCTGTCTTGCTCTATTAAGCAAACACAGTTAATATAGATGAAAGGTAACCCTGATAGAAGTGAAAATTGAAACTTGAGTGGAAGGTAGCAAGCCAGGCACAGCTGCAGTTATACTTCCTCCTATGTGGCAACAGGAGCTGCACTTACTGGTGTTGTTTGGAAGGGATGTCGTTTTTTAAAATATCTTTTCTTCAGCGTGTTTTGGTTTTTAAAGTCTACCCCATTGATGGAGGAGTGTGGAATATGATAGTAAGGGGCATATTAGACTTGATGTGTCAGAATGTGAGGCCAAATCCAAGCTCAGTGTTCTAAGCACAGTTAATCTGCTATTAACTGGCTGTATAACTTTGGACTACTCACCAAAAACGTCTCTGATCCTGGATTTCCTTACCTGAAAATCAAGGGTTGGATTAGATGATCTCTAAACTCCCTTCGAGCCCTGAAATTCCATTGATTTGTGATTCCTCATGGAGCTTTACAATTTCCAGTTTCTAAGAATGAATTTTTTTTTAAGTAAGCATTTATGCAGCCTTATACATATATGAAAAAATCCCTTGTAAATATTTATTGTTATTATATCAGGCAAATATTTAGGTTTTCTTAGTATCAGTACATAAATTTACCTTCTTCATTTCTTATGTTCTTCAGCTTAAGAGTGCTGCACCTCTTTTTGAGATAGTACCTGATCAGCCAACTCACTTTGGCCAGCCCCACCTCTCCTATCCAGTCCTACAACTCTAGGACCTCGAGTTTAGTCCTCCCTAACTTGGGTATAGGTGCCCTTCCCCTTGCTTAGGTTGAGCTTCATTTACCTGTGTCAATGAAAATGACTCCTTAGCAGGTTATGTTAAAGGATTACTTCTCCTTTTATCTTTCTCAACACTATTTCACTAGTACTGCCAGCTTCCTCTACATTCAGTGTTCTCTCTTTATTGGTTCCGAGAGAGAGAGAGATAAGACTCATTTTAGCAGTTGGTATACATGGAAGGGGAAGAGGCAGAGCATGGCTTAAAATCAGAAAAAAACATGTTAACTATTCAACTCTCAGTCTTAGTGGCATAAATTGGATGCAATTGAAGAATTAAAGCAGCATTTTCTTCTTGAAGCCAAGGAGAACATCACCTTGCCTTGTAACTGCAACCACCAAAGAAGTACTAAATCTGAGAACCTTTCTCCTCCCCCGGTACTGGAGAAGAATTGCTCAAAATGTTTTCTTCATAGTCGCTTTGAACAGTCATAGCTAAAATCTATTCTCTCTAATTTTCTGGATGGCCTAAAACGCTGTCATCTCTTTGTGTGCGTGCGTGCGCGTGTGCGCAGGCGCGTGCACGTGTCTGTGTTTTCCCCTGACTATGGTTCTGAATTCAAATAACGGCGTGATCATCCTAATGGTATTTTCTTGTTTTGTGGATGTACAATATTGTTAGCTTCATTTGGTATTTAATTGTCAGTTGTGGGTCTCTGCTCTTTGAGCTGCTTTGATAGCTCCAAAACCAATCATTGTTCATTTCTTGCATTTTCCTCCCTGCAGATGATTCAATGAAAGTGAAAGATGAATACAGTGAAGGGGATGAGAATGTTTTAAAGCCAGAACCCTTGGGAAATGCAGAAGAGCCTGAAGTTCCTTACAGCTATTCAAGAGAATATAATGAATATGAAAACATTAAGTTGGAGAGACACGTTGTCTCATACGATAGCAGCAGGCCAACCAGTGGCAAGATGAACTGCGATGTGTGTGGATTATCCTGCATTAGCTTCAATGTCTTAATGGTTCATAAGCGGAGCCATACTGGTAAATAGTCTCCTTTATCCATTGTTCTGAAAACTGTCCTAATTCAACCACAGGAGAAAAGAAGTTGTGGTATTTAAGACTTACTTTTGATTACTTTCATTGATTTTTGCTAAAATTCTGATGTATCTCTCCCTCTCTGTATTTCCATTTACCCAGTGATTTTTATTCCTGCTTCATGGTGCATTTGGCAAACATATTGCAAATGCTATGAATAAAAGAAGACTGTAGAGAGCACAGTGTTCTAGGTCAGCCACATATTTTTCTTCAGTTAATAAGTGGGAGTTAAATTGTGTGATATGCTTTTTAGGCGTCTTTCATATATTTTTGCATAACTTTTAAAAAAGCAGATCTCATTGTATTGAGTTCAAATTTGGTAGATGAAAGGACATAGCTTTTTTTTTTTTTTTTTGCTGTACGCGGGCCTCTCACTGCTGTGGCCTCTTACGTCGCGGAGCACAGGCTCCGGATGCGCAGGCTCAGTGGCCACGGCTCACAGGCCCAACCGCTCCGCGGCATGTGGGATCTTCCCAGACCGGGGCACGAACCCGTGTCCCCTGCATCGGCAGGCGGACTCTCAACCACTGCGCCACCAGGGAAGCCCAGGACATAGCTTTTATTAACAATTTTAAAAAATTTATTTTCGGACAACAAAAAGGCAGTCAATAGAAATGCATACAAACATAACACTCCCAGTGAGCCCAATAGATTTCATCTGACATCGGATATGACGACTTTAAAAAGCATTTCTTGAATTAAAGAAAAAAAACACTTCTGGCTCTTTATACCTTGTTAGGACTTCAGTCTGTGACTCTTTTTACAGATTGAGATTACATTCAAAAGGAATGCTAAGTAATGTAAAAACTTAAATCTAGAAAGCACTTCTAAAGCTGCTCTTATTTTTTTGCTCTGATCCAAGACAAGATGCCTCAAGTAGCCTTGCTAGGTGAGGCTTTTTCTCTTCTGGAGGGAAGAGTCCATAAGTGAGTCTTAGGCTTGCCTTGAAATACAGCTCCCATCTGATCCCAATACGAACAGAAACTATCTAAAAAATGAGCTTTTGCCATAGGCATCTAATCTGTGCATATGTTTCGCCACTTGCTGGGTGATCAGAAATCTCTTTTTTGTCCTTTTTAAAGGTGAACGCCCATTCCAGTGTAATCAGTGTGGGGCATCTTTTACTCAGAAAGGTAACCTCCTCCGCCACATTAAACTGCACACAGGGGAAAAGCCTTTTAAGTGTCACCTCTGCAACTATGCATGCCAGAGAAGAGATGCACTCACAGGTCATCTTAGGACACATTCTGGTAAGTGAGAGCAATGAGCATTCCATATCTAGTAAATGTGTGTTCCTCAGTGCCCATTGCAGAAACTAGAAAGAGTTAAGTGTGGAGGTTTTAATCTGTCACTCCGGTTCTGAAGGGTTACAACAGCAGAGACCTCTAGGGCTAATTGCACTTCCATTAAGGCATTAATTGCTCTCCGTCTGGCTCAATGGGGTTGATCATCTCCGTACCATCTTTGCGCCCCTAGAGAACATCACAGTCAGACAGGAAAAGCCTGCCCTATAAAAATGCTTTTTTAATTTTTGCAAAAAAAATTATAGCCACCAGTATTTTTATGGTAAACTTTATTAAAAGATTATTTTCCTAAAAATATACACACATACTTTTCATTCAAAAGTCTGGATAAAGCAAATGATGTACTGTTTGTAAATTATGTAAAACTGTAAACTGGGTATGACTCATTGTTGGGGGTTAGTTTTGGCTAGTCTGGACTAAATTGGGGAGTTTTGGCCATTCTGGTCTAAATTTCTTTTTTTGCATTGAGATATAATTGACAATATAACATAGTATTAGTTTTAGGTATATATGAGCTAAACTTCTTAAACCCAACTCTCTTCTTCATCAGCCTATTTATTTTTAGTCTCTAAAAGATGAGCAGCAGTAAGAATTCATAAAAAGCTATGTTCTGTCTTGATGTTTTCGCTCCTATTTTAACCACGGAAGATACATTTTTTTCAACATTTAGAATTTCCCTCCTAGAAAAATAAAACTGAGTTTATTTTCAAATTTGGGACTTCATGTTCTTGATGTTATCTGACAAAATTTTAATTGAAGAGCTTTGTTTTTATGTCAATTCACATTCTGCTTTGATGAAAACCCAGCCCCAAACCCGCAACTGGTCACAATGCAGAGACTAAGGATTAAACAAATCAGCCCCAACGAAACCCACCATGAGAGATCATAAGTGGCAAAAGAAGGGTTTCTTTTACAGCTCATTGTTCAAAGTAATGAATTACGACTGAGTTTGGTCCAAAAAATTAGAGTAGTTCTTTTCTGTTGCTTTTTCCAAGTAAGATCCAACAATAATAGTCATTTTTAAGACAGATTCTAGAGGACCCCAATTTATGCAGAAACTTAACATTCTTAGCCCTAACAGAGCTGCATTTATTTTAACTTGGGATTCCATAAGGATCTTTTAGTGCTTTAAGTCCCAAAGGCACTGTTTTAAACCGAGCAAGAGGATTAGGAAATAAAAAAATCTCAGTCCCTAAAACTGAAAAATTCATGGGGTATATTTCATTGACAAGTCAGAAAGGCTAGCCCCGCACACAGAATTGAAGTTATTACTTACATAATTTAAAAAATAACTCATTTGGAGGAGTTAGGAGGTTAAAGGTGGCCTGAATTGTATGGATGAACTTTTGAGGAAACTTTTGCTTTATCTTAGAAGTTAAGATGAAGTCATTTTGGCAATTCCTGCTTATTTGTATTATTCAAAACTATCCTCAGGGGCTCCCCTGGTGGCACAGTGGTTGAGAATCCGCCTGCCAATGCAGGGGACACGGGTTCGAGCCCTGGTCCGGGAAGATCCCACATGCCGCGGAGCAACTAAGCCCATGCGCCACAACTACTGAGCCTGTACTCTAGAGCCCGTGAGCCACAGCAGCTGAGCCCACGTGCTGCAACTGCTGAAGCCCGCGTGCCTAGAGCCCGTGCTCCGCAACAAGAGAAGCCACCACAATGAGAAGCCCGCGCACCGCAACAAAGAGTAGCCCCTGCTCGCCGCAATTAGAGAAAGCCCGTGCGCAGCAACGAAGACGCAACACAGCCAAAAATAAATTAATTAATTAAAAAAAAGAAAACAAAAACTATCCTTAGTTGGTTAGGTCAGTTTTTATTGATTGAGCCCAGACTTTGCTATAGCCACTGAGCAAGGACAAGCTACATTTATCGAAATATGTCAATGCTCTAAAAAGACTGAATGACTAACTCCCACAAACTGCAGCATTCTTTACTTACAGCCAGCTGGATGTCGCAGAATATGGGATTTCTTCCTACTTCATTCTCTTTTTTTTTAAATTTTATTTATTTATTTTTGGCTGTGTTGGGTCTTCACTTCTGTGCGAGGGCTTTCTCCAGTTGCGGCAAGCGGGGGCTACTCTTCATTGTGGTGCGCGGGCCTCTCACTGTCGCGGCCTCTCTTGTTGCAGAGCAGAGGCTCCAGACGCGCAGGCTCAGTAGTTGTGGCTCACGGGCCCAGTTGCTCCGCGGCATGTGGGATCCTCCCAGACCAGGGCTCGAACCCGTGTCCCCTGCACTAGCAGGCAGACTCTCAACCACTGCGCCACCAGGGAAGCCCCCTACTTCATTCTTAAACCACACTAACCTCCTTGAAAAATAAAAAGTTCCTATTTTTATTTTTTTCCTGAAGAAGCAAGATTGGATCGGGAGCCAAAACACTATGCTCCATGATAGTCATTAAATCCAAATCCTTTCATTTGTGAAAAGGCCCTATCCTTTCAAAGAATAACATGATAGTCAATCATAGGCCATAACCTTATTTCAGTTGACTAAATTTAAAAGTAATTGTAAGTGCACAAGTATCCAAATACTCTGGCTTCTGTCAGCAGTCTCATTCCTAGTGGACAGTTTTCACAGGGCCCCAATACACCATTTGTTCTATAACCCCTGAGGGTCACTGAGTACCCCTTGTGCTCTCCTTATAGTTGAGAAACCCTATAAATGTGAGTTTTGCGGCAGGAGTTACAAGCAGAGAAGTTCCCTTGAGGAGCACAAGGAGCGCTGCCGTACATTTCTTCAGAGCACTGACCTGGCTGAGACTGGTGAGTTCATGCGACGCCGTTCTGCACATATTTAGTGAGCATCCGCTGTTCTAGGTGGTAGGATACAATAGTAGACAAAAATACAAAAAAATCCCGCCCTCCTGGAGTTTATATTTTCATCGGGAAAGACAGACTAGAAACAAAGAGAATAAGTACCTTACACAAGAGAAGGTAGTAATTGCTATCGAGAAAAATAATGCAGGTACTGGGGGCTGATGGTAAATCAGGAAAAACATCAAGGAGCTGACATTTTAACAGACTTAAAAGCATAAGGAGAGAGCCCTGCAGATAACTTGGAAATAGCAAGTGAAAAGGACCTGGGCCTTGAATTTGAAGAAGTATAGCTAGCCCTTTGTGGCTGGAACAGAGTGAGTAGTGGGACATGAGGCCAGAGAGGAAATAGGAAACCAGCTCTTATCAGGCCTTGTAGGCCATTGTAAAGACTTGGATTTTTCTCTGAGTGAAATTAAAAATCTTCAGAGGATTTTGAACAGAGAGGTGACGTGATTGGACTTCTCATTTGAAAAAAAAATCACTCTACTTGCTACTGAGGATAGGTTGTATTTGGGATAAGATTAGAAATTGGGGAGTCCAGTTAGAAGGCCATTGCAATAATTCAAGCAAGAAAAAATTATGTCTTGGTAATGGTAGAGGTGGTACAAAGTGTTTTAACTCTATACAGTATAGTTTAAAGATAGAACCAACAGGATTTCTTAACAGATTGTTGTGGGATGTGATGAAGAATGCAGTTGCCATTAACTGAAATGGTAAAGATTGAGGGTAAAGGCAGTGTGAGGGGTGGCAAAGGCAGAGTCCATTAAAACCAAAAGGATTTTCTTTGCGCAAGGCCGCCAGATCATGTACTTGTCAACTCATATGATTTATTGTGATGCTTATGTTTGGTTCTGGGAATTTCATATTTTATTCAGTGTTTTGAATTACATGCCTAGTGACAATTGATTGAAACACTGGATGTCTTTCCATGTATCAGTTGTGGTTTTATTTCCTTTCATTCTTGAGTTGAAATAACCTGAAACTTTTTTGTGTCACATCTCTGCAGTTGACCCATATAGTTGACCATCAGCCTGGTTCTGCAGCTTGGATTGCCTGATATTTTTATTTGTTTACTTGAACCAGTTGCTTATTTAGAGTAGGTATAAACCCTCGTGGGATTTGGTGTTTGACAGCAGTAGTTGCAGTTGAATCGTTTGAACATTCTAAAACAGAAAGATTACAAAAAAGTGACAGAAACAATGTGAAACTCAGGAAAAATGCAGTGCAAATCTTGAGGAGTTTAACTGTACCCGTTTTGGGTGAGAGGAAACTTTTGTTTTAGATAAAGCCTATTTTATGGTGTTAGGAGCTGGCCAACTGAATTCTGTTGGTTTGCACTGCTTCTGCTTTTTATCCTGATGGCATCTTTAGTTTTATCAAGGAGTTGGATTTCCTCCTTATTTCTAAAAAGAAATGTTTACTCTTAAAAAAAAAAAGGCACCTAAAACTTGGGTTTTGACATCTTAAAGCAACATGCTTAAGGTTAGTCAGGCAATACCTGGGCATCTTTACTTGACGTTCCATTTCAGACAATAGACAAAGCTCTTACTGTGAGAAATTCTCAAGTTATGAAAATCTATTGTATTCCAAATAGAATCATTGGTATTTAAAGCAAGAAGGATTAAAGAGAGCATCTAATCCCACCTGTTCATTTTATTTTATTTTTTGACATCTTTATTGGAGTATAATTGCTTTACTATGTTGTGTTAATTTCTGCTGTATAACAAAGTGAATCAGCTGTATGTATACATATATCCCCATATCCCCTCCGTCTTGTGCCTCCCTCCCACCCTCCCTATCACCTGTTCATTTTAGAGGTGAGGATATTGAGACTCATCAAAAATTCAGTGACTTACTTAAAAATCACTAGAACTTTTGTTGTTTTCATGATTAGCTATTTTTTTTATTTTCAAAGACATATTGGAACATAATTCACATACCATTAAACTCACCCTTTTAAAGTGTACAATTCAGTAGTTTTAAACATATTCACAAAGTTATACAACCATCACCACTCTAATTTCATAACATTTTTGTCACTCCCAAAAGAAGCCCTGTACCTATTAGCAGTCACTCCTGTTCCCCCTCTCTCCAGCCCCCAGCAACCATTAATCTACTTTCTGTCTCTGTGGATTTGCCTATTCTGAACATGTCACGTGAATAGAATCATATAATGTGTAGCCTTTTATGTCTGCCTTCTTTCACTCAGCATAATGTTTTCAGGGTTCATCCACGTGGTAGTACTTCATTCCTTTTTATGGCTGAATAATATTCCATTATATGGATTCATTGCATTTTATCTGTCCATTTATCAGTTAATGGACATTTGGTTTTTTTCCCACTTTTGGAAAAATGGCTTAATTAGCTATATATATTTTAAAGGTTATGTATTATCTAGTTAGCAAGAGTAGAGTAACACACATACTAATAGGCACATACGTATGCATATGTCTTGATTGTCCTGGAAGCAGGGGAAAAAATTGAGTAAAACATCCTCTATGACCAGTAAGTTCAAAATTACTGATTTTGAAGTAAGGTTACCACCTTACTTCCCATTCCCATGACCTTTTTTAGGAATTTCATATTAGAAAAGTATCAAAAGAAATGTTTTCACTATCTTCAGTGGTATACGGTGATTCAGGAAATACTGAAATACGGAGGTTGAGTTAATTTGCATTTCATAGGCTGGTTTGATGGATCCATGCAACACACTTTAAGTCTCAGCAAAAAAATAAAGGGTCAACTAAGTCAGCAACTTTTGATTTTTTAAAAAAACAAATATGTCGTTATGGTGGTTTCAGGTTAGAAAGTGTATAAAGTCACAGCTTAATCAAATATAATAAATACTGCATGTCCTGTCTATCTTTGATATTTCAAATAGTTCTCATGATTTTTCCTGAAATCCAAAATATAAAGAATGTTTACTCAAACACAAGCCAATCCTTTAATTATTGCCACAGCTCCCTACATGGTTTCCATTTCTGTTTCCTTCTTAAAATTGGGAGTCCCAGTCTGGACACAGTGTTCCATTTTGAGCCTGACCAATATAGTGTCACCAGCGGTACCTCCCTAGCTTTTATTTTATTTTTAAATTTATTTATTTTATTTATTTATTTTTAGCTGCGTTGGTTCTTCGTTGCTGTGCCCGGGCTTTCTCTAGTTGCAGCGAGTGGGGCCCACTCTTCGTTGCAGTGCGTGGGCTTCTCATTGCGGTGGCTTCTCTTGTTGCAGAGCACGGGCTCTAGGTGTGCAGCCTTCAGTAGTTGTGGCATGTGGGCTTAGTAGTTGTGGCTCACGGGCTCTAGAGCGCAGGCTCAGTAGTTGTGGCACACGGGCTTAATTGCTCCAAGGCATGTGGGATCTCCCCGGACCAGGGCTCGAACCGGTGTCCCCTGCATTGGCAGGCGGATTCCTAACCACTGCACCACCAGGGAAGCCCCATCCCTAGCTTTTAAAGTGATGATGCTGCACTGTGGATGTGGCACTTATTCATCAAGGGCTTATTGTAAATTGAAGTGCAGCCTAGAGTGAGAGCCAAGCCTTGGGACAAACCTGCCCCAGTCAGGAAGCAGGTCTTTATGGAAGCAGAACAAATGAAAAGACCTTGGACTGGAGACCAATCTGCAAAAGAAGGTCGTGTTGGGCAACAGGACTTCTGGCCTTGCTAATCATTTTCTTTTGTTCAGATAGCATGCGCTGGATTCTCATGTGCCAGGCTGTGTGTCAGAGCTGTTTATAAAGAGGAGTGAAGGTTAAGCCCCTACCCTTAAAGTATTCACAGTCCAACAAGGGACCGGGTACTTGATCTGTTAATATAAAGGTCTAATAGAGATACATGTGATAGTGTTACTTCAGTCCAAGTTTTTATACCAGACATCATCAAGATACTCTAATCCTGTCTTAATGGAGTATATATGAAAAGAAGAATGAATATAGACGATCACAGATTTCATTTTCTCATTAGCTTGATCCTTATTCCAGAAAGGGACTAACAGCTGGTATAGAGATTCATTTAGCCTCATTTCACACAAATTATGAATACTTGGAGTGGGACATATTTTTGTATGACAATGAGTTCTAGTAATAACAAGATTTTTAGACTAATTGAATAATTATATTTATTTATGAATCTAGGAGTCAAAACCTTTTATCTTCATTCTCATTGTTGCGGTTGAGATAATACAAGCATGAGAGTTTCAGAATAAATTTATATTTTTACCAAATAGCAGTCCAAAGAAAAAGCTTAAAGTGTTTTAAATGTCTCTTTTCCCAACAGATTATTAGAAAATCAATACTAACTCAACAAGTAGTATTCATTCTACTTGCTCAAAAAGGCAACAGTTTTATGTAACTTTTTTGTTAGAACCTGCCTTGCTCTTTGATAGCAGTCTCTTGTTAGACAATTCTTATTGCATAATAACACCCCTTTGTTCCACTCTCCATCAGTTACTGGCTGACCACACCATAGAAGAGACAGGAAGAAATGCCTCTTATCTGAGATCCATTTAACACGTCAAGATCTAATGAAGGATTTTGAACAAAAACAAAAACACAACGAATTATATAGTTAAATCTGCAATCACTTTGAAATAGAAATGGCATCATGCAAACAGTTAGCTAAAACCCAGACAAACTATTAATATTTTTGCAGAGATTAAAGGTAGTAACCTATTCTGTAATTTTGACTTCGTATGAGTTTTATTATTTTTTTTTTCAACATGTCATTAAAATCATTTTGCTAATGAAAATGGATATATCCACTATATACTAGTAGGCAAGTAACATGAAGGGGAGTTGACCCCGAATTATAGTCCTACTCCCACTGTGCTCACTCATGAACCAAGTGTGCAAATTGTCCCTTGCCACCGTCCCATATTCCCCACACCCACCCCTTGCAACACTAAACTGCCAAACACCACCCAGGAACGGATTTCCTATTTCGTCGTTTAAACCCATTATCTTGTTCCCTTACTATCTTGCCAAACTGGTTTCCCTCCACTTACATTCTGAGATGTGATGTGGCAAGATAACAAGTCTAGACTATTTGTATAAATAGACAGTTGGGTCTTAAAGTTGAAGCAGAGGACCAAACGCCAAGTCCTCTTTTTTCTTTTCCCCCTTTCAGTGTACTGCCTAAACTCCTTGTAATCCCAAAGAGATTGGCTTGACTCCAAAGCATTTCTTTGTGTTTTAAAGGGTGTTCGTTTGGTACAGCAGCTGTCCAACAACTGCAAGGCACAAGACTGAGAGTTTGGGAAAGAAAATGAGAGTATACCATAGTCAGTTGAAACTTTAGCCTTTGCCTAACTTGCCAATTAGAAAACACAGTTAACTCAGTAAAGATGAACTTAATCTCTAGAGTGTGTTCACATGTACAGTGAGGACTGGGATCTTGGAGCTGATATTTTGAGTGAATGACCCTGCAGGTGGGTGTGGGTAGATGGCAGCCCTCTACATTAGTAGTTTCAGAGGATTCCTTTCAATCCAACCAGAGTTGTGGAATATGGGAAAGTCTCCACCCTTGCCTCAAATTATCAGTCTCTCCGTAAACACTCCAGAATTTTATCTTTTTAAATGTCAGGCATTTGGTCACTGATTTCCAGAGTAAGATTTACCTAGAAATGACTGTCATGACAAGCTTGGTGAGTAACCAGGGATAAAAGATGATGTTATCTCTGAAGGTTGCCATTTAGTGACATGCCCCAATTATGTTATTTAGGTCAGCGTATCCCCGCTTTAGCCTCCTTCCAAATATAGAGTATATAGAGTGTGTGTCCTCGGAAAGATGCTTGTGGTAATTGATGGTGGCTTTGGTGAAATGTAGGGAGATGCTGAGAGCCGAATGGGAAAACTAGACTGGCAGCATAATGCTTGCAGTAAGTACTGGGACTGACAAACAGATCTCTGGGTAATGATGGGGCCGTTAGAGGAGTAACTAAAAGACTTAATAAGAGTAGTGGTAAAATGGGGATAAAGTTAAAAATTCCCAAAGTACTGTTTTTCATTCTTGTTTTACTATAAATCTTTTTTGATAATAACTACATGGGGTAGGCATGGGGGTGGGGGAGGACCTTACCTGGCTTTAATGCTCTCAAAGTTGCTGGAACCAGAATGAATGTTCCTAGTCAAAGCACAAACTTAGCTGCCTCTCTGATGCTTCTAAGAAAAAGCCTCCTTCTAACAGCCTCAGGAACTTATTTCAAATCCCAGGCCTTTGTCTTTCATCTCTCTGCTCTTGGGGCTCTGGGTAGTGCCACATCTGGTGGTGGTTTGTGTGAAAGGAAATAATATGTATAATAGTTTCCTGTTTGGTCATTTAAACCTATCCCTGTGCTGGACAGAATTTAACCCACTTCACTCAACAGCAGTGTTCTGTCACTAAAGTGCCCGTTATTTACAACGATCGGTCAGCTAAAGTCGCAGTGCTTTACCACTGGCCCCAAAGCTGCCCAGTTCCCTTATTCGGACCCTTATTGTTTTCATTTACACAAATAGTGTTGTTATAGCTTAAACTGGAGGCTGGGATTTATTTCTTTAGAGCATAGAATTATTTTTGATAAGAAACTCACGAAGTCTAGTAAATATGGTCATTGTCATCATTCTCTTCTCTTATTCATTTTTGGAGCCATTATTCTTGAATTTTTAAAACACTGAGCTTTATAATTTATTGTGTAATGACTGTCAAGGAGTTTTAAAAAAACAGAACCAAAACCATGCCAATAATAAAATGAAAAATATTTAATACTTTGAATTCTCTCTTTCTCATTTGGCTTTGGTCTCCCACCCTGGCCATTCTTGATAGTCTTGCCCTTGAGGTCTTTCTTTCTATCTATCTATTTATTTATTTATTTTTGGCTGCGTTGGGTCTTCGTTGCTGCTCATGAGCTTTCTCTAGTTGTGGCGAGTGGGGGCTACTCTTCGTTGCAGTGCGCGGGCTTCTCATTGTGGTGGCTTCTCTTGTTGCAAAGTACAGGCTCCAGACACGTGGGCTCAGTAGTTGTGACTCACAGGCTTTAGAGCGCAGTCTCAGTAGTTGTGGCACACGGGCTTAGTTGCTCCGCGGCATGTGGGATCTTCCTGGACCAGGGATTGAACCCCTGTCCCCTGCATTGACAGGTGGATTCTTAACCAGTGTGCCACCAGGGAAGTCCCTTCCTTGAGGTCTTTTTTTGTCTTTCATTTACTTCAGAGATGGCCAGTTTTATTCTCTCTGGGCATGTCCATTTACGATACTGAATATCTGAGAGACCATGGAACTTGTGACATTTTTTCTGTATATCAGAATCTCTTCACACAGCAAACTCTTCAGCTACAGAATGAGCACTGACAATTCCTAAATCTGTGTATGTATTTGGGGGAAAAAAAGTCCATTCTGTAAAAATCATCACTTGCTTTTTACTCTAGTCACTTAAGCTGATTTCAATTTCTTCTTCCTTAGAGACATTAAGAATGTACAGATACTTCATTTTAGCTTGGACACCCTGAAATGCTTATGATAAAACAGAGGGAAATGTTTGTAGCATCACAACATGTTTGCTTAGGGCAGGGGTGAGCAAAACTATGACCCTCAGGCCAAATGTAGCCAGCGGCCTATTTGTGCACAGGGGTTTTTACATTTTTAAAGGTCAAGGAAGAACCAAAGAATATGGAACAGAGACTGTACGTGTCCCACAAAGTTTAAAATACTTACTATCTATCTGACCCTTTACAGAAAAAGTTTACTGATCCCTAGCTTTGGCTAGCATCATGTGTTAACATTTAAAGCCTTGTATTCAGAGCAGCTGGTATCTCTTTGAACTTCAGACATAAACTCTCATTGGGTATTGCCTGATGTACCAGACTAAATTGTACTATATTTATTCCAATTTACTATTTAGTTGATTCGATGTTGGCACTATTTATATATTCTTCTAGCGGTTCTCAATTCTTGCTGCATCTTAAAAATCATCTGGAGAGGGGCTTTCCTGGTGGCGCAGTGGTTGAGAGTTCGCCTGCCGATGCAGGGGACACCGGTTCGTGCCCCGGTTCGGGAAGATCCCACATGCCGTGGAGCGGCTAGGCCCGTGAGCCATGGTTGCTGAGCCTGCACGTCCGGAGCCTGTGCTCCGCAAGAGGAGAGGCCACAACAGTGAGAGGCCCGCGTACCGCAAAAAAAAAAAAAAATCATCTGGAGAGCTTTAAAAGTGCTGTTGCCGGCCTTCCCCGGTGGCGCAGTGGTTGAGAGTCCGCCTGCCGATGCAGGGGACGCGGGTTCGTGCCCCGGTCCGGGAAGATCCCACATGCCGCGGAGCGGCTGGGCCCGTGAGCCATAGCCGCTGAGCCTGCGCGTCTGGAGCCTGTGCTCCGCAATGGGAGAGGCCACAACAGTGAGAGGTCCGCGTAACGCTAAAAAAAAAAAAAAAAAAAAATGCTGTTGCCTAGGCCCCTACACCAGAGATCCTGATTTAATTGATCTGAAGGGGGGCCTGGGCATGTGTGTCTTCTATGCTCTTAAGGTGATTCTAATGTTCAGGCAGGTCTGAGAACAACAGACCTATACCACTTAAAGGTCTATTTGTGGATTGACAATTGGACCATATTCTTAGGCAGTTTTTATTCACACTTTTCATTAGAAATATAATAAAGATGCATTATACAAATTGTTCTTTAATTTCAAGACAGAAGTGTTGCTCAGGGAGATTTTAACTGAGACAGTTTTGAAATGTGAAGAGCATATGAAACAGATAATGCAGAGACCAGAAAAATATAATTTAAAAGACAGGAACTGAAAGGAGCATGCTGGAAAAAAAAGAAAAAGAAAAAAACACTCAGAATTTCAATACACAAATCACTGAGTAGATTTCTCGCTGTCTGGGTAAGTGTATCTATTTTCAAAAGTGCTATTAACATAAACATAGCAGTAAATCTGGGGCACCGGCCTTTTTTTTTTCAAAGTTGTTAAGAAGAATTATATCAGTCTGCAGGTGTCACATGCAGTTACTCAGAATCAGAAAGAAGGCTGATCGGGGGTTAGAAGATCTCCATCTATCTATCTTTTTGCAACCAACCACGTCCAGGCTGTTTATTTAATACTTCCTCTTGCTAATGAAGGTACTGGTTGGGGATGGGTTGGGCTTTCCCATGTCGGCATAAGACTGCAAGATTTGAATGTGCCCTGGTGTTGGCTTCACTGACCACAGCAGGTAACCCAGGCAAGAATCTGAGCAGTAATAACAGGTAACAACAGAGTTTGCATCAGACCTCTGACACTTTTCCTTCCAGTTTATTTCTTTTTCTCTCCATTTGTCAACGTGTTCTTTTCCCTCTTCTTTTTTCATTTTTCCAAACCAGCAAGTGCGGAGGCAAGACACATCAAAGCAGAGATGGGAAGTGAAAGAGCTCTCGTTCTGGACAGATTAGCAAGCAATGTGGCAAAGCGAAAAAGCTCAATGCCTCAGAAATTCATTGGTAAGAATACAACCCATTTTCCTGCTGTTGTTAGCAGATAGTTTGAATGAGATAACATAGGATGCTTACTACACAGGCCCTTCCTAGTTTAATCTCTGTTAAAATAAGGTAATTGATTTTCCATTGTACAACTTTTATTCTTCAGGATTCATTTTGGTAACTAGAGCAAATGATAAAATATTTTAACTAAAGAATCTTAACTACTGAAGATGGGATTATTTGGTATCCAATTTCTTAAATGAAGTTGGTGTTAAAAATGCTGTTCCTTCCTCTTTATTCCGAATGACATATGTTCCATGAGAGAGTTTGTGCAATTGATACCAGTAAGATGTTCAAGATAGCATTTTTGTAATCTTTTGCAACTATGTTTTACAACTTGGTTCCCTTATCAGGCTCAAACTTTTTTCATGCCCTAAAATGTATTGCCATATTTTCTTGAATTTGATTGAGAATTGGTTTTAAGAGAAAGTGGTTGGGAATGCATAGATTTAAATAACAAGGTTTGATTTAATCATTTGTCTTACTGGAGTTAATTTTTATACCATTGGTTTTCACATTGTCAAAAAATACAGCAAGAATGAGATGGCTAAGAAATAATTATGTCCATTAAAGTGTTAGGACTGCCAAATGGCAGAAATATTGTGTTGAATTCTCCCAGATGTTTACATAAATGTGACTATGATATTTTAAATAGATTTGTATTTGTGAAGTAGGCAGCTGAATTGAACGTATTGGTTTTGCTATAAATTGAAAGTCGGTGATATTGAACAAAAATAGTTATCACACGAAAATAGACCTCCCTCAACACCAGTAATATTTTAGAAACCTGTCAGTCTGTTTTTCCAAAGCTACTTGCTGCTGCTGTTGATTTCTTACTTCAGTCCTTTTGTGTTTATTCTTTTCAATAGCTTTTACAGATATCAAGTGCCTGCCTGGTTTTTAAATCTGGTTAAACTTTATTCTGGTCTAATTAGTTTTTTAATTTTATGTGAATTATAGAGATATATTGAAAGAACCCATATATTTCAAAGCTACCTAGCTTGTTTTTGTTTTTTTTTTAACATCTTTATTGGAGTATAATTGCTTTACAATGGTGTGTTAGTTTCTGCTGTATAACAAAGTGAATCAGCTATACATATACATATATCCCCATATCTCCTCCCTCTTGCGTCTCCCTCCCACCCTCCCTATCCCACCCCTCTAGGTGGTCACAAAGCACTGAGCTGATCTCCCTGTGCTATGCGGCTGCTTCCCACTAGCTATCTATTTTACATTTGGTAGTATTTATAAGTCCATGCCACTCTCTCACTTCGTCCCAGCTTACCCTTCCCCCTCCCCGTGTCCTCCAGTCCATTCTCTACGTCTGCGTCTTTATTCCTGTCCTCCTAGCTTGGTATTTATACTTATTTACTTTATGTTGTTTGACTGAGAAGTTATTGTATTCTTTTAGTCACTTTAAGAATAAACTGTGTCAGACTAAAGTTGGTGAATTTCATTTCAGAGAGACCCTATCCTCTTTACCATCTTCCCTCTCCTTGGTGAGAAATGTCAGGGGGCGTGTAGTGACTTCTATATGGGGTTTAGGCACAGTGGACCAATTGTGATTCCAAGACGTTATCTTAGAGCATTGCTCATACCTCTTTTGAGCTGTACTTATGTGAAGAGGTTCTGACTGGCGTACAAAAGGAAACTTGGATTGTTATTCTATGCCATGAGTATAATTTAATTTGGTGGATGTTTTGGCTGTAGAAATGGCTGCAGCTGATATGGGTGGGGAGAAACATGGGGAGAAATGGGAAAGAAAAAAAATGTAAAGTAACTTAATTTCAATCCAGTTATGGTCAATGCATGTTGGTCTAAGAGAACTAAAATATGAGAGAAGGTACTTAGTCCACATAGTTGCCCTAAACCTGTCCTTGAGCTAAAGCCCTACTTAATAAGATAAAAGTTGCTTCGGTATCTTCATGGGTTTAAAAACACATGTTTCACATGTCCAAGTCCATGCCATTTTGCTTATTGCATAGGGGATCCATTCCATTTGTTTATTACCATTGTGACCAGAGGATTTTCACTCTTCCATTTCCAGACTCAGGAGAGGTGCTGATCTTGTAGGTACTGATCTCTGTCATCTTCTGAACCATCATGTTCTCTCTGAGATGGAATCAGGAAACCCAGTAGAGTTAGCTCTTGATTTGAGCTGAGGTAGCAACTTCTGGACTTTGGGGCCCTGAATAGCTGGGGGAATTTTTGGTTTTGTTATAAATTGTGGTAAGGTGCAGTAGGAAGAGCACTGGATTAGAAGCCAAAAGGCTGAGGTTGTGATTCCAGTTCAGTCATTTCTTAACTGTGTATGTTTAGACAAATCACGTAACCTTTCTGGGCCTCTGTTTACTCACCTGTGAAATGAGTAGACTGAACAGGTGTTGAAGTGATCGAGAAGGTCCCTCGCAGCTCTACCATTCTGTAAGTCTGCAAGATGAATTATAAAAGGCCGCAATAATGAGCACCACTTTTTGTTTATAAACCCATATGTATAACTTCAGATAACTTTTTTCTCAAGGTTGTACAGATACGGTATGTTATTTTATGTTATAAACCATGGTATATAATTTAGGAGGTTTTTTTTAGGAAGATGTCATTTAATCTGAGAATCTATAAAACAGCTGCATTAGTTCAACATTTATATATTTTACTTAGTACATTACTACTTATTCATTTGCTCTTTCGTCCATTCATTTATCATGCAAATGGTTACAGAGCTCCTGCCATATACGTGATATTCTTGTTCCTGAGCACTGTTCTAATCCTCTAGCATTAGCTTATTCCCTGAACCTTAAGAGATTTTTTTAAAACCAAAAGAAACCCCTTCAATCATTTAACTGAATCCACCTTTTGATAGAAAATAGTAATATCAAGGGGAAAATAAAGGAACATTATGACACTGTGCAGTATATGGGATGAAGTGATATAAAACATATGGGGCTAATGTCTCCCCTCCTTCTCTTCTCTCTCCTATATTTCCTCTCCAAGGCATCATTTTCTGAAAAGATTCAGCTGCTAGGGAAATGGCAATGGGTAAAGTATGAAGGAAGAATGAGTCACTCCCTTTAATCCTTGTTGACAGTTGCACAGCTTGGCTTCCCTGACCTCTTGAACTATGAGGGTAAAGGTGAAATTATACCATCAGGTCAGCCTGTTACTTTCCTAACAGGCTTGAGATAATTACCAGTAGATAGCATTTTTCATCCATTAGAGATGAACTGCGGAAGAGGGAAGGATTGGATTAAGTCTAAATGCATTTAGAAACACAAAAACATGCCTCTGTTGAAGAGTAGGAGAAAAATGAAATCACTTTTTCCCTAGTTCTCCAAGAAATTTTGAATCGCTTTCTATAAAATAGGAAATAAATTGACACACATTCATTAGAAATCAGCATCTTTACGTCATCAAAATAATTCTTTTTAGTTGTTCTTTCCAAAGGACAAGAAGACCTTACTTTTAGCACCTAAGCCCTTTAGGGATTGTCTTTTTTCTGAATCTTATTCTCCTGTTACAAACTTGCTTGACTATGCTTCTAACTAGGCCATCTTCAAATACTTGGCTCAAAATAGAGGCCAGATTTCTCTCCTGAAGGGAGGAGGAAAATGACTACATTTCTGCATATTTCTTTCTCTGATTTTCATTCTTTCTCCAAAAACAGATGTGTTATTTAGACCAAAGTGGTTACCATAGCATCTCCCTATTTTTTAAAATTTCATGTATTACTTTATTAAAGGAAGTTTTCATGTTGAAAAGAACATGAAAAAAGATCTCACTCACCCCCCCGGTAAACATGTTGTGAGGTTTTGACACTTCAGCAAACACTGTCGGTTCTCCCTGTGAAGTAACTAATGAGAAATTGTCTGCTTTGGTTAACAGAGCAACAGGAAGCAGTTTTAATACCTGTTTCTAAAAGCAAAAAGTATCTTCTCCCATCCCTTCCCAAAGAGCCAAAATCCCTAATCCTATAAGCATCAAAAGTCATAACGTTTTTGAGCTTGAAGGGATATTAGGAACCACCCAGTGAAGTTCTTTTACTAAGGAGGGAAGGGGGAAGGGAAAGATGGAGAGATGCAGCTAGTAGGTGACAGAGCAGGGCCAGAGCCTGGGTCTATAAAGTGCTGCAGTCCGAGGCCCTCCTCCCCCAGAAAGTCACCCAGAGCAGTGCATGTCATGTGTGCTACACAGGAGCTTTGGAAAGGGAAGGGTCTAGTCATTGAGAGCTGGTGGAAGAAAAAGCCTTGAAGAAGGGCAGTCATTCTCTCTTAAGGGTGTGTTTTCTTGAGAAAAGATCTGTGGTGACTCCATCTGGGCAGATGACAACCAAATAGCACTTCACGGTGACTCACAGAGGACAAAGGCTTCTGCAGCAACAAAATGTGGTTTCCAGCTCAGTTTTCCTCTCTGCCACCCCCATGGCTCTCTCTGTTCTCTCTCCTCCTTCCTGCTTCTCGTTCTGTGGCTTCCTACCCTCTGCCTTCCTCCTCCTGGAAGAGGTGTTATAGCCACTTCAGTCTCATTTAGATTGAGATCAGCCATCATCATCATCAGATATTCCATTTACCCTGCTTACCTGCCCTTTTTCGGGGGGAGGATATGTGCTTGGAGTACGAGCAATCGATGCTACATGGGAAATTGTATGACGGCATCAGCAGATACAGTTAAATGACTTGAAGAAATTTAAAGGCTTAAAGAAAACCCCAGTATTTCACATTATCCCATCATGATGACTGTAACCTCAGAATTGTTATTTTTCTAATGTTCAAATAATTTCTCCTCCTCTTCAAAAAATCTTTCAATGGCTCCCCATCAGAATAAAATCCAAACCACCCAGGCGTTCTGAGTCTTTCACAATCTGTCTCCAAGTTATCTTTTCTGAATGTATCATTTCAGCCGACTAATCTTTTAATTCAGCCAATAATGAACTAGTCCCACTTCTTTGTAATCCTTCTTTCCATGCTCACTGTCTGGAATGCCCTCCCTCCCATCTGCCCCCTAAACCTCCACGTGGTCTCCATTCCCATACTTGCCTGAATTCTCTCTCTTCTCTGTTCTCCCTCTGCACTCAAGGCGAGTTTAACAGTCTGCTTTTTGTGATCTGTGTAACTGTCTCCAGCACCACCACTATTACCACCTCAGATTTCACGGAGACTTTAGAGGAGAGAATAGATTAATATTTGTCCCATGTTACGTGGCATATTTGAGACACGGTCCGTATTTTTCTCTCTCCACTCTCTTGGCTACTCTATACTTTGTTCCACCACATAGTATTCAGGATACTAATTTGTAATGAAATTGTGTACATACTACATCTCCTCCTGGATTGCAATTAAGTTTGTATTCTTCAAAACACTTAACATGGTGTGAGGCAAATAACAATAATAATAACAATAATAATAGATCTACCACTTACTGAGTGCTTACATGTGCCAGTACTCTGTTAAGCACTTTATGGACATCATGACAACTCTGTTCATCATAGAAATTTCTTGAATGCATGCTACTGGTCCATATGGAACAAAGCACAGTTGCTTTTCTACTGCCTATGGGAACCATCCCAGCAGAGAATCTGAAGTCATTGCTAGTGGTGGGGTTGTGCAGCCATGGGCGAGGTAGCAGCCAGGAAACAGCAGTTAATGCTCAACCATATCCTGAGGTATATGGGCCCTTGGATCACATCCTGGTTCTCCATTTACCAGCTGAGCAACCTGAGCAAGATAATCAACCCGTTTGTGCTTTAGGTCCTTCATCTGACTAAGAGATGATAATTCATCTTAGGTAAAGTGAGACAATATGCAAAGTACCTAGGACAGCACTGAGTATATAGTAGTGGCTCAATAAATAGTAGCTATTCTTCTTGGTATTATATATAAGGCACAGTGCTCGGTACTGTGAAGTAGAGAAGTAAACAGGTTGGAGTAGTGGATCTTGTCCCTCCATCCCAAAGGCAGAGGTCTAAATCCACATGCTCAGCTAAGGTCCCTTTTAGCTTTAGGCTATGATTCTGTACTTTCAGGTTGGCACTTAGAAGCCAACAACCATATGCCCTCACCACATTGCAGCAATTCAGGTCAGGCAGTTGCTCAGTTCAGAGTTACCAAAGCCTAGATGGTAGGGATTGACACCTTTAAAAGGGATCACAGGTAGGGAACGGCCCAACCAAGTAGCCTTGGTTTCTAAACTTAGGACTTGTTGTTGCCATTTGTACTATCATTGGGAGAAAACCTGTAATTCAGCACGAAGCTTCTCTCATTAATCACTCAAACGTGTGTGGTACGATTTTGACTAGAAGCTGGACTAGAAGCTCTGTGCAGGTTTGGGAGCAGTTACACTCTTGTGGTTTGAGTAACCTTTTTTATGAGTGTATTACTAAAGAAACGTGAGCTGTTGGCTTTTCAATTACTGTAGCTTACCCCTGCTGAGTTTCATACACATTGAGTCATCGTGTCTACAGGTGACTGATAATCATCTGCACTAATCAAGTTACCGTAACTCGGAGATGAGGGGACCTGATGAGTGCAGGTTGCGTGCACGTGAAGATCTGAGGCTCTCCCGTCTTCTTAACAATGAACAATGGTCTGCGTTAACCACAGAACTCAGTCACATATTTCCACTCATCCAGGGGTTGATTTTCCTCTTATTGTTTTGCCTCTTACAACTTCAGCACTCAGCTGTTTTCTGACATGTGCTGCAGGTGGTATAGATTATGACATTGTAGGCCTAGTTAAGTAAAACCAACTCTTGGGAGAAGAGATAAAAGCAGAGTTTGTGATGTGCCTGCCCCACCTCGGAAACTTTGTGGAGCCTCTCTGTTAGGCGAAAAGATTAAAAAGATTTCCAGGGACCCCCGGTATTTGGGGAACTGAGTAGATCCAACCACACTGGAAAATCATCAGTAACCTTGAAAAGGCCAGGAAACAAAGTTCATCATTTCTGTGTCACTTTCAGGGGAATGAATATTTGTGACTTTAGACAGCTTTCATGTCCTCAGTCTCGTTCTTCCAAACAGCTCTAATCAGAGACTTATCCAATCTGGCAGTTGAAAAGAAGAACCGTTGATTACTTTGGCAAAGGTCTACGTTTCTGTTCCTTTTTATGGAGTTGCCAAGGTACGGTGATTTTCTGTGCATACTTTTTCTCTCAGGTATTTGTCTGGAAACTGTCAGGTTGGCCTTAAGGTAGTGGGGATACAGGACAAATCTATCTGATTAGATTGGATCTTTTAGCAGGTCTTTTTGTCTCCAGTTTCTCACTGTTCTGGTCCATCTTACACATTGCTGTTACATTAATATCCTGAAAATAACATTTTGACCACAAGCATCTCTTGCTCAATGCGGTTTATAGAGGTTTGCCGTTTGTCCAAATCTAAACCCTACGGTTGGTTATTCAGAATGCCCATCATTTGGTCCCACCACGTGTTATCTTTTTTCAGTATCTCCTAAAATGTTGGCAGCAAAGTGCCAGGAGGCTCACAGAGCATTTGAAAACCTTGATCCACATGGCAAGAAAGTTATTTTCTTTTTAGTTCTCTTTCAATCTTCCTGATTATACCAAGGAGAAAGATTTAGACGTAATTAGATGTTAATTGTCTTCAACACTAATCACACACTTGGTAATCTCTATTTTTAGCAAAGAGAGAGGGGATCTTTGTCTCCAGGTACTTACAGTATCTGATCAAACTTTAATAAATTGCTGTTTCGTTGTCTTTATTTTTCATAGTTACCTTATATTTGTGGCAAGTGATTCTGGTTTTCTGTTTATGTTAGTGATATAAAGTTTCCTTAAAAAACAAATTTCTTCAGCAAAAAAAGAAAGGAAGGAAATGCGAGCTGATTCAAACAAAATTAAAAACCCTAACATTTACCACGTGCTTTCTATGTGCCAGGCACTGTTCTAAGCGCTTACCAATTGAGGTAGGTACAATTATTACCCCCATTTTACGTGAGGACATGGAGCCATTGACAGGTTAAGTGACTTACCCAAGGTCACACAACTAGGCAGCATCGAATCCACACCATCTGACTCTAGAGTTCGTGCTCCCAACCACCACACCACCCTGGGGTATGAATATTGCGGAATGTGGAGGGCTGAGTGAAGTTGGAGAAATACTTTCTTCCACACTTCTTGATGTTTTGCTCTAACCAGACTCTCTTACCCCTCCCAGCCCACGCCTTGGACGGTCCCACGTGTCTGTCTTGATTCATGCTCATCCCTCAATTAGGATATCTCTTCTACGTCTCTGAAAATCTAAATCCTACCAGTTCATCAAGACCCTTCTCAAAATTTAGGTTTTCCAAGAATGCTTTCCCTTCCACAAGTACTCCTGAATTTTTCACATTCCCATAACACTTAAGTATACAGTTCGTATATTTACAGACCACCCTGCCCTTCCCTTTTCATTCTTTTTACAGAAGACACGTCACCCACCCTGCTTAAACGCCTCAAACATGGCATTTAAAATAAAATCAAAAGCTTCCATAGAGCAAGGCAGCCCTTTCTCAACTTTTAACATTTATTTTTCTCCAATTCCATCTAGCCAAGTCTTATTTCTCTCCCACTAGGTTGGAGATACCTCAAGAACAGAAACTGGTTCTTCCAATCCTTTTTGTTTTCTTCTGTTTTGTCTTCCTAGAAGCCTTTACTGTATGGCAGTGGCACGTTCTGGAACCACAACATGCCTAGGAGATGTTAGGGAAGAGAGGCTACGGTTTAGCAAATCTCTCAGAATCCAATGTCTACAGAATGAAAAAGCATCAGCAATAATGTTAGCCTCACCTCCAGCCCTTGACACATCTTCCCCACTTTCTCTTGCCTCTACCAGCCACTCACCATTGAGCACATCTGCCATCATTGAAGATCCCGCTCCTGCCTTCCCTGTGGCCAGAGAGCCTCTGTTTTCTAACACACAACACCCACACGCCCTGAAGGTGGCTAAACTCTGTTTTCAAAATTTCTCAGCAGTTTGACATGAGAAGTAGGAGAGGGTGACCACAAGTAAATTTTTCAGTTAAGTGTGAGATAAGTACTAATGATCACACATGTATCAATGATACATCTTTTCAAGCAAAAGAAGAATAACACACTTTATGAAGAGGGTGAAGATCATGATGATCTTTCATCAAGAAAAAGCCTTTTCTAAAACTCTCTACATTTGAAGCTCTTTTATTTAAATCTCAGTCAGTCTGATAACTGACGTGTCTGGGAAGTGGTAAGCTGGAGTTTGGGGGGCTATTTTTTCTGCCTCTGCAGCTATTTAAAAAGCTGCCGAGGCCAGAGCATCCCCACTTTTTGCAGCACTTCCGGCCCCCGGCTCCCTAGTGTTACAAGCAGAAAAGAACAAGCAAACTAAGAGTTCGGGGATTGACTGCGTCTTCAGAGTTCATGGACAATAGAAGTGCAGAGGTCCCCATGCTCCTGCACACTGGCGGCTGCCTTGCCCCCTCTTAAGCCCCCTCCTGGTGTTCTCTTGCTTCTTTTCTCCAGGGTTCCCTCTGACATGAGCAGTGGAAACAACTCACATTGTAGCCTCAACTTAGTGACATCTCTGACTCTCCCTTTTGCCCGCTGGTTTCAGTTATTTTGACTGTCCAAGCATGTGCTGTCAATCACTGTCCCCTGAGGCTTCAACACCCGTGTGGGACCATTCTGCCTGGGCTGAGTGTTCTTGAACAGGCCACTTGTCCTTCCTCACTTTCCAAGGACTCCAGAAAATAATTTTACAAACTCTCTGCCTTTGTGTTGTTCCTTTTGTCACTCTTTCCTTCCCTTGTTCTAGGTGAGAAGCGCCACTGCTTTGACGTCAGCTATAATCCCAGCTATGTGTATGAGAAAGAGAGTGAGATAATCCAGACCCGAATGATGGACCAGGCCATCAATAACGCCATCAGCTATCTTGGTGCCGAAGCCCTGCGCCCCTTGGTCCAGACACCGCCTGCTCCCACCTCAGAGATGGTCCCAGTTATCAGCAGCATGTACCCCATAGCCCTCACCCGTGCCGAGATGCCGAATGGTGCCCCCCAGGACCTGGAAAAGAAGAATGTCCAGCTGCCAGAGAAGAGTCTGCCTTCTGAAAGAGGCCTCTCCCCCAACAACAGTGGCCACGACTCCACGGACACTGACAGCAACCATGAGGAACGCCAGAATCACATCTACCAGCAAAATCACATGGTCCCTTCTCGGGCCCGCAATGGGATGCCGCTTCTGAAGGAGGTCCCCCGCTCTTATGAACTCCTCAAGCCCCCACCCATCTGCCCAAGAGACTCCATCAAAGTGATCAACAAAGAAGGGGAGGTGATGGATGTGTACCGGTGTGACCACTGTCGAGTCCTCTTCCTGGATTACGTGATGTTCACTATTCACATGGGTTGCCACGGCTTTCGTGACCCTTTTGAGTGTAACATGTGTGGCTATCGAAGCCACGATCGCTATGAGTTCTCATCTCACATAGCCAGAGGAGAACACAGAGCCATGCTGAAGTGAAGATCTGGGCCCAGAGATGATTTGCACCTGAGCATTCAACATCATTTTTAAAATACCCCTCGCCTAACAAATCACTCTCAAAACAAACTCAGTTCCAATCCCCTTTTCATGCCATTTTAGTGTCCAAAGGATCACGTTCACACGGGCAGCAGAGAAATGCTGTCCCCATTCAGAAATTGTTTGCAGATATATCATGTTACTACTTTTGTGAAACCTTTGTTTTCCCGTCAGGGACTTGAATTTTATGATATTTAAAAGCCAATGGAGCATTTGGTCATTATCTTTTGCAGCAATAGACAGGCATTCTTTGGAGTCTGTTGCCAACCAGAAGAGTCCCCTGGTTGTGCTGCATGAGACATTGTTTCTGAGACACATCAGCCATATGTGGAAAAGACTTTTAGCCATATGCCCAGGTCCACAGAGAAGAACTGCTGACCAGCTGACCTTGCTGGGAAGGCTTGCCCTTCTGCACTTCACACAAGACTAAAGGGTTAGGATATAAACCTTCCATCACAAATTATAGTCTAACAATAAGGAAAAGAACAGCCATAAAATGTTACCAATAACTGAAGTCCCTAGTCTCCAAGCATCAGATCCACTTCTTACCACACAAGCAAAAATAACCCAAGTTTTCTGATGGTACTTCTGCTTCTACTCTTTACCCTCCCGTCTCCAATTAAAAGCTGCTTTGAGTCAAACCATTCATGCACAGGAGAAACTCTCTCAGAGGAACTAATGGTTTCAATATAGACTGTCATGGGAACTCCAGGAGGTTGTCCACCATGGGTGATGGCATCCATTTCCTGCTATCTCGAGTGGCAGGCTTGGTTCTGAGGCGGGGAGTTGTTTAGCAGCAGCACCCAGGGATGGAGGGAAGGAGGAACAACCACCTGAAAGTTTTTCATCTCCTTCATGGAATATTGGTGGACAAACCCAAAGCACACTGGCCAATGATTTTTTGACCAAAAAAATACCAAAGAGTCCTGAAAGTATGACTTAGCCTCCCCCTCCCCACAGGAAAGGAACCGAGGATGACCAGGATCAGAGCTGAACTTCAGGATGGAGTGAGAGGGGAGCACCTCTGCTGGCAGGATATCCTCGATCAGGCAGGTCGGAGTTGGGGGGAGGGTTCCCAACCCCCATTTTAAATGGAGCTGTTGTATTCCACAAAGATTCCCGGAAGTCTGACCTTGGTTCTGCAGATGTGTCGGTCATCTTTATCATTAATTATGAGAGACATGCTATCAAGGAAAAGTGATGTAATAAGCGTAAAAGTAGGGCTTCCCTGGTGGCGCAGTGGTTGAGAGTCCGCCTGCTGATGCAGGGGACACGGGTTCGTGCCCCGGTCTGGGAGGATCCCACATGCCGCGGAGCGGCTGGGCCCGTGAGCCATGGCCGCTGAGCCTGTGCGTCCGGAGCCTGTGCTCCGCAACGGGAGAGGCCCGCGTACTGCAAAAAATAAATAAATAAAAAAAATAAAAAAAAAAAGTAGAAGTAGCACTGGACTGAGGGTCACAAAATCTGCTGATTCCATATTTGCCACTACTTAGCCAAGTGACTTTGGGCAAATCACTTAACTCTTAAAACTAAGCTTCCTCAACCATAGAACTAGGAATTGGATTCAGATGTTCTCGAAGGTCCTTTACAGCTTTAAATTTATGTGATTATGCAGGAACCACAATTATTTTTTTAAACCTCTTAATGTATGGGTATTAAGCAGAAGAGTATGTATATGAATATACGTTTCACATTTCTTTGGTGTGAAAATGGAAGTATTGTTAAGTTTTTCCTTTAACCACTGAGTTGTGGTGTGAAGAGGATGGTGGAGAGGAACAAAAAACAGGAAGGGATTTTGATCTTGCCCCAGAGTGTACACACAAACGGGCACCTGCAGCTGCTTGCCAAAGCCTTTTTTTTTTTTTTTTTTTTTTCTCTCCTTTTAAAGAACCTATGTTAGGGAAAATAAATCCGCTTCCAGGAACAACTTCATGGAGCCTGTTTACAAATTAAGAGTCAGCTGTGTGAACATTTCTACCGGAGCCAAGAACCCACAATTCCTGGTGGATTAGCGTTTTATGTATCTGCCTTGATATTTCGAAAGGGCTTTATGCATTAGGCTCAAACTCAACTCGTTTATGTGCTGCCAGTAATTAAAATGTTCCACCACAGACTGCACAAATGGTTTATCCTTCTTTGTAGCATGGCGTCTGTCTCAGGAAAAAAGATCTTGTGAAATTCCATGGCAACAGTCCCAACACGTTTGAGATTTCAGCTAAAAGACTAGATGTATTTCGGTGTGTAGTCTTCAGTACCTCACTGTATTTCCATAATCCTGGACTCCAAGCTACACCAGGTTGCTTATACCCATTGTGAAAGAAGAGCTGCTTATTATATTCTTGAAATATCACACATCATGTTGACTCTTCAGGGGACAAAAGAAAGAGCGTTTGAAAGCAAGGATTAGTAGGAGAGAAAGCTAGGGAAAGCGAGCATTTCTACCAGCTTAGTGGGAAAGTCTTTAGTGAAGAGACCAACTCCTGCACCTTAAGATAGTGAAACTAAGGCCCATCCCACCAACCTGGGAACTCTGTAAGTATAACCCTCATTTCCTCTGTGAGTAATGGATTTTCTGAATGATTTCCATTCTTCTGAGGTCAGTTTTCTGAGTGGGGCGACCACTCACACAGGCTGCACTTTCGTTGTCGCATTCTGAGCCTGGACTGGGACATGTCAAGTCCAGAGAAAATGTATATGTGGAAACTCCACATTCTTAAATCTTGAAGTTGAAACAGGTGGTATGTAGTCGTTCCCACAACACAGGTAAACACTTACTTCTGCAGGCAATCCTTATTCTACTTAACCCCCTCCCTTGCTGGGGGTGGGAAAGAAGGTAAAGGAGAACCTTAGCAAGATGCCTAGAAAGGAGGACCGAGGAGGATTCACATCTGACCCTGCTGGACGGTGAGGTCCCCTGGCAGCTTCCGACAGCACGTTTCCTTTCTCAGCCAGAGTCCCTGTGAACGTGAGCCTCATAGGTCTTCTCTCTCCATTTCCCACCAACCCTCTTATTAGCCAGGCCCCCACCACACACCCAGGAGACCGAAATCTGAGGAACAACCAAACCCGTGAAAAGTTCCCTTACAGCCAAGGTGGCAGAATTGGGATGAGTGCGGAAAAGACCGGGAGCTGGCTCTCCAAATGTTCCTTATCGCTATTTGAGTTGTTGCATAGGTGTTCCTCCTGGCAGAGAACCAAACAGAGGTGTCTCCCCCATTACCCTCCACCAACACCACCAGGAAAAAGAGAGATGTTAATAAATCCACCAGGCTTTAGATTCCCTAAGTCATTCTCCCAAAAAGATGTATTAGCCTTGACACAGAGAAGCTAGCTAATCATATGCTTTGTTACCCATTCTGAACTGTTCCTGACTCGGCTTCTGACTTTGTCAGTGACAAAATGTCTCACCTTTTAAATGCAAGGCTTAACATTTTGCCAGACCCAGAAGTAAAGCAGCCTCAGATTTCTTTTGCAAAGATAAATGTTTAAAAGCACAAAATTTTACTCAGTTGAAACGCTGTGTTATTAACAAATCTCATGTCAACATAACATTTTTTCCAGGTAGCCTCTGTATCACTGTTCTTATCCTCTGCTTTTTTTCCTCCTGCTAAATGTGAGATTTAGAATGTTTTCAGGGGAAAAAAGCAGTACTTCTGATATATATCCCAGGACAGCCAGTAAGACTGTAATGGAAATGTTAAATGTTTAGTGTTTGAAGTCCTAACTTTAAAGTGTACTCCACTATGAGTAGGTACGTTGGTCTCTAGTGGAGATTTGGAAACTCTGTGATACTTAAGATTTGAGTTCTCAGAGTGTCCAGGCTCTTTGACAAAGACTCAGAATTAGGAGTTTGAGCTCAAGAAGAGAAAAGAAAGTGGAGTGATGAAACTTCTGTCCTAGAAAATAGAATTAGGCTGTGCAGAAGACAAGAGATACACAGTGATCTCTCTTATCTTTTAAAGAATTAGGAGCTATTTTTGTGCTCAGATAGAAAGTATAGCTCAGAGAATCTCTATAGGCAGAGTTCAGAAAAGCAGAATGATTTGGGATTTAAGTGCCTGTAAAGAGGACAATTTTGACCTGAAACCAAATGCTAAACCTGGGTCATCCCAGGGAAAGGACTCTGTTCTCTAAGCCTAACAGACTGAACAGTTCTGAGAATGATGAGTGAACCCAGGGCCGGAGACTGTGGACTTGGAAGAGCCTAGAAGAGAGGTGTAGGCTTTCGACTTGTATGAGCTCAAAGCACAAGACTGTACCTCTGTTTACCCAAGCTGTATATAGCGTGTCCCACATCATGCCAGCAACATGAGAAACAGGGGCTTCCCTGGTGGCGCAGTCATTGCGGATCCGCCTGCCAATGCAGGGGACATGCGCTTGAGCCCTGGTCCGGGAAGATCCCACATGCCGCGGAGCAACTAAGCCCATGTGCCACAACTACTGAGTCCGCACGCCACAACTACTGAGCCTGCGTGCCACAACTACCAAAGCCCGTGCGCCTACAGCCCGTGTTCCACAACAAGAGAAGCCACTGCAATGAGAAGCCTGCGCACCACAAGGAAGAGTAGCCCCCACTCGCTGCAACTAGAGGAAGCCCGCACGCAGCAACGAAGACCCAATGCAGCCAAAAATAAATAAATAAAATAAATAAATTTATAAATAATGAAGTTTTAAAAATTAAAAAAAAACATGAGAAACAGGTCTTTGCACTTTGAAGAAGCTGGAGGCAAGTTTCCTCTGAATATTACAATATTGGAGTGTCTTATATGCTGATATTGAGTTGTTATTTGAAACTGGAATGTTAATGTTTTGATTGTTTAAAATGTAAGGACATAACAACATCTACCTCCCAAGGACGTTGTGAGGTTTCATGTAATTTTGTCTATTAGGTAACGTTACTCTGTTTTTTGTGTGCGTGGGGGCAGATTTTGTTGGATGGTTGCAAATTTTCCACTATATGTACTGTATCTGGATTTAAAGACATGGAAAATATTCAAAGACCATACTAGGACTGTGATAGTAATTCACTTGCCAATGAAGGCAACTGATCGCTAACACACATGTTTCCTTCATGTTGTTTTAATGCCTAAGAGTAAAGAATATGCTGAGCCTTAGAACCAATGTGTGTGAACCACATGGTACAGATACTTCATGGCTTTGAAGCCAGGGAAGTAGCCTAGCTTTGCTCCCTCACTGTCTTACGAGCCCTCAACCGTTAATTCTTCAAGCGATTTAGAGTTTCCTCAAATGGTTCTCGCTGTCCATCTCTCCATCCACCCCACTCTAGAAGCCTGGAGAGCAGTCCCATGATGCCACCCGCCTTCTCCCAAGCCCATGCCATGCATCTGGGGGGCCTAGTTCATTTTCTGAATACGGGTGCAGCTTTGCTTCACCCTCTCCTAAAAAGACTGAGAACAGACATTTTGACGTTAGGAAAATGGGGCAGCCTTAAAAATGACTGATCCCATTGCCAATGACTCATTTACACAAGGACTTTTCCAGGTTAGCAGACAAGGTCCTTTTCGGTGAGCCTGCTTCTGTGGGTTCACAGAAACCAAATTACTGTGGGTTGCAAAGAATTAGCAGGTCATTTGAAAAGCAGACATCCCTTCACCCAGACTGTGGTTTTGCATGCTCAGGTTCTCAGTCTGTGAGCTTTGGTGAGGGATCCTTTTGGCTACTGGAAAAACCATAGTTTATTTTAAATTTCTGGTTGCCAAAGCCACCACACGTGTGGTCTGTGGATGACCCTTGTCTGCAGAATGACGGGGTGGGGGCAGGGCAGAGAAGGGAACATGGTTTGGGGCTCAGGGTGGCCTTCCCACCAGGAGTGAGGGAGAGACAACTTGCCGAGTGGTTTTGACACAGGCTGTGCTCACAGCATGCTCATCTGGGTTTCTCAGAAATGCCCTCCCTGCCCAGCAGTGACCTTCTCTCTTGACTCCTCTTGGATTTTACCTGGAGTCTGACCCCTTGGACCCCTGTAGTGCCCTACTCCTCTGTAAAGACTGTGTAAAGAAGCAGCTTCTGAAATGTAGCAATGCTCGCCTCGCCAGAACTGTAATGAATGCATTCCCGCGTCACAAACAACCCTGCTGATAGTTTTCAAAGTTTCTTTATTATGTCTGGTTTTTACACTGAAAAATAAAAAAAAAAATACTGGTGTGTTTAAAATTAGTCATTGTGCATGCCTATCATTTGTCGTTGCTGCTGTCAGAAAATGGAATTAATTCTGCCCCTAGGAATAGTTTCTTAATTTAGCCCCTCCGGCTCTTTCTTAAAGTTCAGATACCTAGATAAAGAGAATTATCATTGAAATAAAACATCTTGCCTGATACCTTGCTGAACCTGCCGTCGGTATCCTGCCGCTGGCCCCCATGTCCCCATGGTGGGGTTCTGGTTCCACTGGCCCTTAGTTCACTAAGGGGATCTGAGGAGGTCGGGGCCTGGACGTGACAAGCTCGACAGGTTTGGCACGGTGTCTCCCAGTTCCAAGACACCAGCCCGCCCTCCCTCCCAGCAGGGATCCTTCCTGAAAGACAGGCAAGTCCTGATTTTTCCATCTCTGGGTTCTCAGAAACATCCACGCTGGGAAACTCAACTGGCAGGAGAACTCGGCCACATTGAAATGTAGTCTGTAGATACTTGGAGGCCCGAGCCTCAGGCGCTGGGGGAAACTCCTAGGAGAATGGCCTCGGGATCACGTGGCTCTCTTCCTGTCTTGATATCCTCTGTTCTCTCTGAGAAGAGGTCGGAAAAGAGTGTGAGGGGTGGTCTGGCCTTCTGCTTAGCCTCATCCAGAACACCTTACCTTCCCCTGCTCTGTGGAAGAGGCAGGAGGAAGACGTTCCTGAAGTTAGGGGCTAGCAAATGCGGGGCCGGGTCGGTGGCAGCTTTCACTGGCTCTGTCTTCAGCTCCATCCCCTCCCTTCAGCACCACTAGACGGCCCTGAGACTCTCCAGCAGGTTTTCCAGTCTCAGCGCTAAGGCCAGGGAGAGAGGAATGGCTCTGCAGCCTGCCTGTGTACTGGAGCATTCAATACATTCAAAAATAGCCCCTCAGGAGCTGATTTTCAGCCTTGGAGAGGATGGTCTGTGGCCTTCCCCGTCCTCACTCCCTTCCCAAAGCAGAAGCAGCTCAGAAGAGGGAAGCGGGGAGACTCCTCTGCTGAGGAGAGAGCTCGGCAGCTGGCTGGGTCTGGGATTGGGGCTGAATGGACTTCCTTCCAGCTTGACGACAGCTTCCTTTACTAGTTCTTGGCAACTAAGTGGATGCTTTGGGGGTGGGGGTGGGGCTGGCGTTGGAGGCCTCCCTACACCTGCACCCTTCTCCTCCCCCATCCCTCAACACAAGCAGGCCATTCACCCAGGCTGCGGTGCAAACCTCCACCTGCAGGCAACTTCCACCCGACGGCAGGCAGGAGGACAAGACCTAGCTCCCTTCCCTCCCTCCCATCCCCTAGAATCCAGAGTCTGAGGAAGAGTGGGGGGGGGGTGGGGGGTGGGGGGGGTTGGGGGGGGGGGAATGTTCTGGGAAGGCCAGGAACGCTGAGGACTGGTAGAGGAGGTCCTGCAGCCAGGACAGACACAAGGTCGGGCTGCAGAGCATTCCCAGTCAGACAGTTGTTTGCATAAAAGCCAAAAGCCACTGCACCTGGGGTGGGGAGGCCCTCTGGGGAGGTACTCCCTGGCTTGGGGGAGAGGGGGGAAGGAAGGTGTCATGGAAAGTCCCTGAAGGACACGGGGTGTTGAATTTGCTGCGGTTTTGTTTTTAACTCTGTCTTGACCTGTGAAGTAGGCAGCTGCCTCCCTTCCCCCCAAATAACAGAGCTTCCCCCAGAATAACAGGAACATACCCAGGGAAAGAGCCTGCAGTGGAAAGAATGGAGGTTAGAGGGCCTGCGGGTGATGTAAATTGCCCCCCTTCCCCAGGACTGAGGGGGCAGGAAGCCCCAGAGCAGCCTTTTCCCATCATCTCGCCTTTCCCCTCAACCCCCAGCCCCCCAGGCCCCCTGGCCCAGAAGAACTGCCTAGTCAAATAAACCACAGCCCCGGGGGTGGATGGGAACTAGGGGGGCAGATGCCGCCTCCTCCCCCAGGCTCATCCTTCCGTTGTCTCAGTCCCTGTGTTGCCCCCACTGGAATCACATTCTCAGCACCTCCACCTCCCTCTCACAAACCTTACCTGCCCTCCCCTAGACTCGTGTGTGTGTGTGTGTGTGTGTGTGTGTGTGTCTGAGTGTCTGTGTGTCTGTGTGTCTGTGCATTGGGGGAAAACAGGCAGAGTCAGTGAATCCAGCAAAGCTCTGTAGTCTCCGTAAAGCAAATGCTGGCCTTGTGCAGACTCCAGCTGAGTACTTGGACTCCTGGGTGCCAGTCCCAGCCCTGCCACTCTCTGGGTGACCCTGGGCACTCTGCTTTCCCTCTCTGCGCCTTGATTTTTTCCTTGGAGTCACGATTTCTGAAGTTCTTTCCACCAGAGACAGCCTGGCCTCAACCCCACTGCTCCAGCCAGACCTTTCCCATCATCCAGAAACAAGAATAGGAGAGAAAGAAGGTTCTGTCCCCTCTTCCTTCCCTCTTTGGGAGGGAGGTGGGGCGCTGGAGCCAGGGTGATGGCGGCCTATGATTGTCCCAAGTGGTCGTAGAAAACCGTTCTATAAATTCCAATCCCGGCCCACAAGCTGGGGGTGGGGAGTGGGGACAGGGACGGACAGTGGAATGGTGGGAGACTCTGAATATGGGCAGTGAGGTTGGGTCTGAGCCCCGGGCCCCTGTCCTCTGTCAGGACGTCCTCTTAGCTCTTCGTGGACTCAGACGCCAGATTCCCTGGTTGGGGGTGCCTGGGAGAGGAAAGAGAAGGCCGGGTGGAGTGGGGGAAGGAGTGCGGTGCGAGGTGGGAGTTGAGGGGTGTGTGAGGGGAGGGGCAGCGGCACTTCTGAGAAACAGCTCGGCGTCTCAGCAGCCCGCAGCCTAACCCCCTGCCTGCGGCTTCACAGCTCGCTCCTCCTGCCGCCCACGCCGCTCGGGGCCTCTCCGGGGGTCGGCAGCCCCCGCGGAGGCGGCTGCTGCTGGGGAGGAGCGGTAGCTCCGGGGACAGCGGAGTGGAACCCATGGGGCGGGGAGGGGGTACGGAAAATGAAGGAAGGCGTGGGTCGCGTGACACCCCAGGAGTAAAAACCCATCCTTTACTCGGGGTCCTGAGCGCTGGACCTCGGCGAGCCGTGTGTCCCCCCTCCTCCCCCAGCCCAGGTACTCTCCCTTCACACCCCGAGCAGGATCCAGAAGTGAAACTGCTCAGGGTCACAGCCCAGCGCCGCCGCTGCGCCCCGCCCCGCCCTTCCGGGCACTGAAGCCTTGCAGGATCTCCTAGCGCTCGGGCGACTGCAGGGGAGGAAACTGGGGGAGGGGAAGGGGAAGTGCCCCGCCGGGCAGTCTGCAAAGCGAGGCCTTCTCCCCTGGGGGTGCCCGCTCGTAACCACGAGTGGGAACCTCGAGAGGCGCGGACCTTAACAACGGGAGCCGAGGGAGAGGCGCTTGCACTTCCCGCCACCGCCACTGGGTGTCACTGCAGCCGCGCGGCTGAGCCGGCTCGGGGCGGCCGGGAGGCGGGGGAGAGGGTCCCAGGGAGCTGGACCGCCGCGCCCGCGAGGTCTTCCCTGGCCTTCGCCCCCGGAGGCCCCGCGGTGCTTGGATGAGGCGCTCAGACCTCCCTCCACCCGCCTGGTCTCTAGAGGCCTTCACCCAGCCCACCGACTCGCAATGAAGAGCAAACTAATCCCCTTGCCCCGCGACGGATGGGCTCGTTGCTGTGGCGCCGCGCGACCCTACTCCCTCTGGCCCGGGGATCGACGGCGCATCTTCGGCGGCTTCGGCGGGGCCGGGTCAGCTGAAAGTCAGGCACCGCCCCCCTAAGCGCACCCGCTGGCGAAGCCGGCGGGCCTTTCAGCCTCAGAGGCGGAGGGGGCTCTGTCCAGACAGGTGCCCGCAGCTCCGCGACAGCTCGAGCCCGTCGGCGCCGGCGACCGCGTGCAGGCCGGGTTGTTCCTGGGGGGAGAGGAGAAAGGAAGGGCTTGCGGAAGGTGCAGATCATCTTGCGCACGTGTTGCGGAGCCAGAGCGACTGTGGGATGGGTCCCCGGCTGCATCCTCACTCCTACTCACCCAGCCGCCCCTTCCCACCCCCAGCTCATCCCTTAGATGTCTGGGACGGATGGCTCAGCTTGGGAGAAGGGAACCAAAAGGTGGGAACCTGTATCGGGCTGATGGATGTAAGAGGAGAGGGAAGAAAGGAGATACCCTGGAATGCCTGGTAGGAATGTGCACTTCTACACTGTCTTGGATCTAACTCAGGGCGTGCGTTGGGCAAGTAAATGCAGAGGAACACGTCCATCGGCTGCGGGTCTGTGGGGGTACAGGTGGCCCGTTCTGTCCCCGTGTACAGCTTCCCCTCACACTCCAAGGTCACAGGGCCCAGCGCCACTACAGAGACCTTAGAGGGATCCACGTGGCGGCCCTAACAGAGTGGCATTGGCTTACCACTCTCCCTCAGTCTCCCCAGAACCACAAGATAAACCCAATCCGAGTAAAAACAAACTGCTTACCATGAAAACACAGCTCCGACTAAACAGCCCTCCAGGTGCCTGGGAAAGAAAAACCTGCCCTTTCCTTGGGGTAGACGCGGCCCTGCAAGAGGACGCTAGAAGCCATCATAGCTCAACCCACATGAGATTGAATTTCAGGCCTCATTAGGGCCTGGTACAGCACGATCCTTCTCAGCCCAAATGCTACCGCTTCCCAACACCCCTTCCTGTATGGACATCATGAGGGACCCCCGAGCACCAGCCTCAGCCCCCAGGATCACCCACTCCCCTGTGGTTCTTTTTTTTTTTTTTTTTTTTAATTTTATTTTTTTCCCCTGTGGTTCTTGATGCCAGTCTGCAACATCAAACTCCCCCAACATACGATTCTCTCTTTTGCCTCCTCTCCCAACTCCCTACCCCAGCTGAAAGCTCTGTCTGAAGAGACTACTGCACACCTCACGCCCACGCCCCAAAGCTGAGGTTCTGCTACAGACCCCCACCACTCCCCAACCTCTGTGCAAGTTGGACCAACCCCTGACCTCTCTGGCTCCTCTCTTCTGCCTGCTGGACCAGAGAGGTGGTTCAGTAGTGGAAGCCTTTTTTTTTTTTTTTTTTTCCCAAATACACCATGAAGCCGAACTCCCAGATATAAAGGCAGTGCTCCCTCCAGAGCTCCCCAACCTGCCCCCAAACCCCTGCTGGAACACTTGAAAAGTGCTCATGTAGACAGTTCAGAAGAAAGGATCTTTCTGAGTGTCCTTGGGCTCCCCTGCCTCTCTCCTTTCCTCCCTCCCTCCCTCCTCGGTGTGTCTGGCACCGGAGCAAGAGGAAGGAGCCAGACAGGGTCACTGACCTGAGGTGGAACCCTCAGGCCTGCACCAGGAGGTCCTCCGCTCATGAACTTGGAGGCTGCATAGATTTCATTGACCAGGATGTCTGGGGAGCAGGGAGAGAATGAACTGGCCAGAGTTTTGTCTGTCTGGATGACCCTCCCAGGACATCCTAGGAGAGATGGGCTCCCCTAGAATCATGCCCACCTTTTCCCAGAGTCCAGAAAGTTGGCACCAGCCCTCCCTGCCCTCCATACCTGAGCAGGCAGGGAGGCCAACCCTGTGGCCACACTCTCCTACAGGCCCAGTTGCTGCCAAGGACAGCTCTGCGCCTTGGCGCCAGGCTCACAGCAGCCACACTAGCCCCAGGAGCCGGTGTCCATGACGTACTACAGGCCTTTTAGGGCCAGCTCCCTGCGTGTGGCCCTGCACCACCCTCTCTCAATGCTTGCGTCCTCAGCAGGGGGAGATATGGGGAATTTCCTTTTCTTTCCCAAAGTCTTTTACCGGTTTCTGAAATGTTCTTTAACAAGGACATTTTTTAAGATAACCAAACCCAATAACTTAATATTGAAAAGACAATATCTGAGGCACTAGCCTCTACCTGCCCCGCCTCCTCCCACCAGCCCAGATGTCCTCATAACCACAGGCCTCCGCTATCTAGCACTGCAGCTCTCCTTGGGAGTCCCTTCTGCTGTCTGGCCTCTGGGGGTCATGCTGCATCCTCAGAGCTGGGGAATCTTGCCCTGGTCTCTCTGTGAGCTGAGGGGCCCTTGTCTCCCGCATTCTCAACTGCTGCCTCTCCTCCAGGAAGCCAGCAGTCTCAGCCACTCACCAAGGATGTCCAGCTGCCGATTTCCAGTATCCAGCTCAGGGCTGAGCCAGCTGCTGCCTCGAAAGGCCCCCAGCAGTCCAGGTCCCTCATGGTGGCCCTGAGAAGGAAGGGGGCAGAGAAAAAGGACAGGGCAAGGAAGGACTGTGTTCACCACTCGCAAGATGGGGTGAGTCTGACCTCTGTCCCTAACTGCATCTATGACCTCGGGGGGGACTCTCTTTGAACCTCAGTTTCCCATTTATAAAATGGGAATGATCTCTGTCTCACATCCTCCAATTAGCTGATTGACATAGAAGGGCTTTGTCTCCTGCCCTGTGTCTTAGGCTGTGAGGGGACACTGTGTCCTGTTTTTTGTTTGTTTGTTTTTAAATAGAGCTTTTTTTTTTTTAACATTTATTTATTTTTTGGCTGTGCTGGGTCTTCATTGCTGCACTGGGCTTTGTCTAGTTGCAGTGAGTGGGGGCTACTCTTCATTGTGGTGCGCGGGCTTCTAGTTGCAGTGGCTTCTCTTGTCGCGGAGCACAGACTCTAGGCATGCGGGCTTCAGTAGTTGTGGCTCGAGGGCTCTAGAGCGCAGGCTCAGTAGTTGTGGCACACGGACTTAGTTGCTTCGTGGCATGTAGGATCTTCCCAGACCAGGGATCGAATCCGTGTCCCCTGCATTGGCAGGCGGATTCTTAACCACCGCGCCACCAGGGAAGTCCTGTGTCCTGTTTTTATGCAGCCTAAATCCCTGGACATGCTTAAGAGGTGACTCATTGTAACCCCTTTACTCTCACCCCGGCCTGGACCCTTTGCACCCATGCTTCGGAAGTGGCCCTGGGCATCCATGGCCAGCACACAGCCAGTACCAGCCAGCTCGAGCCCGAGGGGCAGCCACTGGTAGGATGGTTCTGGGAACCGTGGCAGGTAGCAGGTGGCAGGCAGCAGGTTGCACTGGTCCCTGCCTCCTTAAACCCTGCTAAAAAAGAAACAAAATCTGCACCCCTCTCACACCTGGGCTGCAGTAAGTTCTTCAGGGTAAACCCCGGAAGGTTCCAGGCTGAGGATGGATGAGGCCTTTCTGCCCACCTCTGTCTGACAGGCCTGGCTCCCCAGCCTGGGATTAGCCAGGGTTGGGGATGCTTCGGTCACGAGTGGCTGCTGGAGCTGCCAAGCCTGGCCCGAGGGCTGGCTGTAGAGGTTGGTCCTTCTCAAGGTCACCTCAGGACAACACCTCCCATCAGCCAGAGGGCTGCAGAGAAGGGAGGGGGCTCTCCAGGGGAGGACCCCTCTACAGGCCACTTGGGAATTCCACCTGGAAGTCAGCCTGGCAGGGGCAGGGGAACGGGCCAGACCTGGCTCTCCCACTGATTTGGGGCAGTTCTCCTCGACGAGGAGTCAGTTTCCTCACCTGCAAAATGGGATCCCACCACCTCGTGCCCAGCCAATCTCAAAGATTTGGGGAGAGATCCTACATTAATTTTTTTTTAAATTATTCTAGATTTTCAAGCTTATACAAAATTAAAGAATAATTACCCGGCTTCAATGTCAACTCATGGTCAACCTATGACTATACTCACTCTCTCCCCTAACCTCTGGGTTATTTAAAAAACAAAGCTGAGACATCATTTCACCCATCAATACTTCAGAATGAATCTCTTAAACGTATAGACTTAAAAAAAAAAAAACCACAATACCACTATCACCCCTTAAAAAGTGAACCATAGTTCCTTAATATTACCAAATATCTCATCAGAGTTCAAATTTCCCCCAATTGCTCATAAATGCTTCTTCCAGTTCTCTAGTTTGGATTTGAATCAAATAGGTCAACACATTACATCTGCTTGATAGATGTCTAAATTTCTTGAAACCCCGTCTTTTCTCTTGTAATTTTTTGTTGTTGAAGAAGAAACTGGGTTATCTGTTCTGTAGTTCCCCAATCTGGATTTTGGTAATTGTATCCCCATGTGTCATTTCACATGTTCCTCTGTTCCTTTTATTTCCGATAAACTAAACTAGTCATTGGATTCAGGGAGCTTGATTTCTTGGCAAAAATAATGACCCGTTGAGGTTCACACGTGTGGAGGGAGGGTCTATCTCTGCGATCTGAAGATTGAGCAGGAGTTCAGGTGTTACCAGTCTGATACCTTTCTTATAAAGCTCCCCCATCATGTAAGAGCTGAAACTATAAAGCTCTTCGACAAAAACATGGGCTGGTATGGGCAGTGGGCAGAGGCCAGACCCTGCAGGGTGCATCGGGGCTGAAGTGGAGGCACGGGGGAACAGGCGGAGTGATATTCTGGAAAGATCACTCTGGATGCTGAAGGACAGACTGGAGAGAGAAGCCAGACCCACAGGGCTGAGTGCTGTGGGGTTCCATTTATAGGACTTTCTGGAGGGCGTAGAACCAACTGTAAGGACAGGGAGCAGACCTGGGGTTGGGGAGGACGGAGAGGGTTGACAGGGCGGGGGGTGGGGGGTGCGTCACAGGGACCTGTTGGAGGTAAGGTAACAGAGCCATTGTGTGACTTGGTGGTGGTAGATCGTGCGTTTCTCAGGACTCCTTATCTCGCCAGGTAGCCCAGGACTTGCCAAGGACACGGATGCTGTCTGACTCATCTCCAGCTCCCAGGCCCTGTCAGAGTGACCTCCATAGCTTTAGGTCCTGTCAGGAAACCTCACCTGGATGACAGTCCCCTGTCCATTCATTCATTTAACAAGCAATCCTTGGGCACCCACTATGGGCCAGGCTCCATGTTGGGCACTGGAAACTCTCAGATGACCAAAAGAGGACCTCAAGAAACATCCAGGTTTCTAAGAAATGACTGGGGGATTAGTGGGGAGATGGGATATACAAAAAAAAAAAGAAACATCCAGGCTTGGCCAGCATGTGGCCTCGATCCATCCGACACATTCTCAAGGCCTTGACGGGTGCCCACCCCTCCTCTCTACTCCACCTAACCGTGCCTTGCCAGACAGAACTCACGCCTGTGAGTACCAAAAAATAATCTTTATTGTCACTAGTATAAAACAGAGATCAACTGGCCTCTCAGTCTGTACAAAGTGTGGAGTGTAAAGACCACCGGGGCTGGGCTTCCCTGGTGGCGCAGTGGTTGAGAGTCCGCCTGCCGATGCAGGGGACACGGGTTCGTGCCCCAGTCCGGGAAGATCCCACATGAGCCATGGCCTCTGAGCCTGCGTGTTCGGAGCCTGTGCTCCGCAATGGGAGAGGCCACAACAGTGAGAGGCCCGCATAACCGCAAAAAAACCCACAAACAAACAAACAAACAAAAGACCACCGGGGCTGTCCCCATTTCTCCCATAATGCCCTGCCCCAGAGCAGCGCCACGAAGGGGAGATGCCCACCCAAGTGCCTTCCCTTAAGGAGAAGTTAAGGTGGACCAGGCGGGGAGCACTTTCGGCCTGAGGGAGGCCAGGAGCAGAGGAGGAAACCGGGGTGGGGGAGCCCCCAGCCATTCATGATGACCCTGGCCCCACTTCCTGCCCCCTCCGCGTCCACCCTAGGAGCAGCGCAGAGTGGGCTGAGACGCAGGCCTGCCTGTGTGGTGGTCAGAGGGCCACGCGGGTGCAGCAGTGGCGCAGCAAGCAGGGCAGGATGCCGCGGTTCAGCTGGTGGAATTCCACAAGCTGCAGCAGGTCGGTGAAGCGAGTCTGGCCCTCGTCCATGCTGAAGTACAGGCGCCCCTCCTCTTCGCTCTGGGGTGTGGCCATAGGGGATGGGAGGTCAGGGAGGGGCCCGGGGCCGAATGAGCTCCCTCCTGGGTCAGGGCTGAGGTCCCCACAGCTTGAGCAGGAGGAAGGAAAGAGCGGGAGACCCCAGGCACACTGGGGGCCAGCGTGGGGAGGGGGCCTGGCGAGGAGGGCAGGTTGCTGGGACTCCTGCATCTCCACTGCAGCAGAAACCTGGGACTACTCACCGGCATGATGAGGTAATGTTTGACTTTCTGCACATGGCACAGCGAGAGGACAAAGCCCTGCGGGTTCCGCTGGCTCTCTCGCACGAGGAACACGCTGCCAGGAGACAGGGCAACATTACCCGAGGACACACGGCTGCCACCTTGACCCACGTCTCTCTTGTCCCCGGCGCTGCTGCCCTGCCCAGCCCTGCCCCTTACCCGTCTACCAGGCCCTGCTGCCCGATGAGCCGCTGGCTCTCCTCGCGGGAAATGCGTCCGTGGAACCAGGGTTGGGTGCAGTGGATGGCTGGGGTGAGGAGAGGCAGAGGGGCGGTCACTCCAGGGCGGGGACCCTCGTTCTAACCCCCCCGTGAGGAACGCGCAGAGAAGCCATGGCAGTCCCCACTCCTGGGGACGGCGGGCCCTCACCCACCTGCACTGAGGCTCGTGCCGGAGCTCGGGGTGGGCAGGCTTAGTCGGTGGTTTGTCTTCTTCTGCAGAGCAAGTGAGGGACACGGGGGGTCAGGGCGTGGCTGGGGTATTACCAGCCCCTGAAGAATACAGAGCCTCTTTCCGCAGCTGGGGGCCTCCCCTCTCCCCTCGCTTTCCTCTTCCCACTCCATGGAAACCCATGTGGAGAATAGGTCCCCAGAACAAACCCTCCAGGCCTGGGCCTCCTCCAAGGCGGCACTCAGAGCTTCCCGGGGGTTCTCGATGACACGCCCGGCGTGGCCAGAGAAGTCCATGGCCACCAGGGTGTTGTCTGAGACACTCCTCTGCAGATTGGACAGGGTGGGGGGATGGGTCAAAGCAGGACCCAAGTATCCCCGGCACGGGGCCTGGGTGCCTCCCCCGTCTCCCCACACTAACACCTCTGGGCACACTCACCAAGGGCGGGGAACCCACACAGGGTGGGCGCAGGTGGCGGCACAGTGCCTGCTGATAATTCTTATACAGCTGCACCCCATACTGGGAGGTGGAGAGAGAAAAAAGGCCGGAGGTCAAGCAGGTGCTGGGAGCTGGGCGGTGGCACCGCCCCCTACCCAGACCAGAGCTCCCCAAGAGCAGGGCTACATCTCTGCCCCTGGATAAGGGCCTTTCCTGAAGCCAGAGCTGAGACTCCAGCCTTGGACCAAGGATTCTGAGAGAGCAAGGTTGTGATGCCCCCTCATTCTGGAGCCTTCCTGAGGGCAGAGCTATAACTCCTCCCTCACCCCAGGGATCCCCAGGGCTGGGCCAGCCCCCCAAGCCAGTGCCAGGACCTCACCTTGAAGAGGCGGAAGGCGGCTAACCAGCAGGTGCGGCTCTGTTCATCCTCACTGCAGAAGATGCGAAGCCCCTTGTGGCCATTTCGAAGCTTGTTTGGCTGCGGGGAGAGGAAACCGGCTGGTCCTATATCTGCCTTTAGGACCAGAGATCATCTCCCGTCTCCCGTCTCCGTGGGGCAGGGCAGGGTGCAGGGAGAGGAGTCTGGGGGTCCCAGAGGGAGCTTAGAAGCCCCAGGTAGGATCCTGGTGCTTAGAAGCTCCTGCTGTCTCCCAGACCAGGCCAGGCTCTTCACCTTGATACAGAAGCCAAAGTCCGTGGGCATGCCGTAGAGCTTGCGGCCCTGGGTCACCACGTACACGTTGGACTCGTTCACATCCGCTACATACTGCAGGTGCCTCGGGTCCTGCACAGCACAAGGGAACAACACTCGGTAAAGGCAGACCCCATCCCCCACCACTGCCCCCCTAAGCCAGCTGGGGAGAATTCAGGCCCAGAGAGGAGCAGAGAGGTGCCCCAAGTCACACAGCACACAGAAGTAGAGCCAGGACTTGAACTCAGTTCACTGCCTCTCCCACTGCTAACTCCTGAGGCAGGTAAGTTGGGAGGGAAAGAAGAGCAGCTGTGGGTCTCAGGGCCTAGAGGGGGGAAGGTCCAGGAGTTCCAACAGAGAAGGGGCAGCTCCTAGAAGGACCAGGGATGGGGTATCTGAGGGGCTGGGGCTGTCACCCTCAAGACCTCACCTTGGAGGTGCCCTTGGTGGAGTAATAGAGGCCAGACCGGCGTAGGAAGCAGAAGAAGCGTTTCCAAAGCTTGCGTCCTGACCCCCGGAGCTGCAGGAAGCCCTGGATCTCTGGGAAGCTGCCTGCATTCAGGAAGTTCTGAGGCCAGAGGAGAGCAGGGTGAGAGGCCTAGAAATGGACAGACACACAGACACACAGACACAGACACACAGACACAGACACAGACACACACACACACAGACACACACACACACACACACACACACAGGGCTTCCCAGGCCCTTCCTTTATGGCAGGAGGTGCTTCACATGCATTTATTGTCTTCATTTAACAAAGAAACTGATGGTCAGGCAGAGAAAGTGACTTGTCCACGGTCACTTAGGGCTGCGCTGGGTTTTCCACCCCAAAGACGGAAGGCACAGGCTTAAGGGCCAAGAAGCACTGGGCATTCCTGCGGAGTCATGGACATGCCGTGAAATGGGGGTGTCCCCTCACCTGGATGAGGTCTTCGTGGGATATGCCCGTGTGTGCGTCCAGACAGCTGGAGACCATCTTTTCTGGGAACAGGGAGTGCTGGGGGAAAAAGGAGCCAGGAGTCAGGGACTGAGGGTCCAGGGTGGGGATTGGGGTGTCCCAGTGCCCAGACCCCACACACACACACTCACTGGGGTGTTCTTGAACAGCTCGTACTTGGCAAAGTTCTTCCGGAAGAGAAAGCGGCTGTCTCCGCCGATGGGCCAGGCAGCCTGCACTTCCGCCACCGATTCATGGTCCTCCAAGACCCGCTCTAGGGTCAAGGGCAAAGAGCAGGGGTCAGTGGAGACCAACGAGGCCTCCCGGATGGGCCACCGGCCTAGCCCAAGGTGTGAAGCATTGACTCCCAGGCCAGGCAGCCCCCTGCACCCCAACTCACCCAGTGCTAGGTGGGGGTGGCCCTCCACCAGCCCCCAGTTCTCGTCACTCAAGGCATGAGATCGCTGCACCAGCATCTCACACACGTAGCGAGCCGTGGCGCCCGCTGCCACCTCCACTGACCGGCAGGCCCCATCTTCACTGTACACCTTTATGACCTGTGCCCCAGGAATGGCAGAAGACTCGGGGAAGGGCAAAGGATGGTTCTCTCCCGTCCCCCGTCTGCTCTACCCTCAGGGATCCCTGACCAAATCCCCCCACCTCCTCCGGGGCAGCACTGTGTCCAGCCCTGTCCCATAGCACCCCACGCTCCCTGCCTTCTTTTTCCCAGGACAACTCACATGGGGGCAGCTGGTGTCTCGAGGGAGCAGCCCCCTTGCACTGGAGGGCCCCCCAAGAATGGGGGTCTGTGAAGGAGGACTGCAGAGCTCGGGGAAGGGGTTGGGGATGGAGGGTAGAGAGGTTGACCGCAGCTCCTCCTGTCGAAGAAGTTTCCTGGGCGGTGTGGGGGGAAGGAGGGGGGAGTGAGGAGTTGACTGCAAGCTTCTGTGCATTACCCCAGCGCTGACCACTCCCCCCTGGCCCCCCTCAGCCGTCACCCCATTTTACCTGCTGGTCGGAATGGGCAGAGGCTGGGACCTCTTCACCTCCCCAGACAGAGGAACATCGGGAGGTGGGGGAGTCCCAGGAGGGGTCCCGGGGGCCAGGTCTTCTGGGGAGCTGCTGAGATGAGGTGGAGACAGACCCAGCTCCATGACATCTGAGGGAGAAGAGGGGGCTGACACAGCTGCTCCTGTGCCCTTGTCCTGGGGAGAGGGGCCAAGAGGACCCAGACCTCCTGACTTCACCCTGCTGTCAAGGTGCCCCCAGAGTTTACACAGCACCTCCTTGCTCCCCCCTAACTGGCATTCCCTGGAGCCTTTGAGGAAGGGTAGATTGTGCCCATTTTAACACAGGGGACACTGAGTTCCTGAGAAGGAAGCATCGTTGCCCCATCACAGGTGAGCCAGGGAGTGGAACCCGGTGTTTGGGCTCCAAGTCCAGTGCTCTTCCTTAGGCCCAGGTTGTCCAGGGGAAGAGCTGTGAGGGTCCCCCACCACAAGACAGGCAGCAGCAACAGACTCCATGACGCACGGACGGTCTGGGGCTCAGCGTGTCGGTGTCACCCTTTCTGAACGTGGGGCATTCACTCCTCTGGGCTCTGCCCCAGGTTTTTCCAGCGCTTTGCTGTCAGAGCCTGTTGTGGCAACGCCTTCCCAAGTGCGGAGTGATGCACAGAAGGGGAGAAGGAGGTGCGGAAGGACAGGAGCCAGGAGGGCAGGAGGCGGGCTCAGCTGCTGTGGGAGGGAGGAAGCTAGCCTGGGGGCCCTCGCCCTAGCAGCCCCCAAACCTTGTGTGCCTTCCCCAGGCTCCTCCTCCTGCCTAAATTTCTTAAGGCCTCAATGCCGAGCCACTTCCTCTGAGAAGCCTTCCTGGATTTTCCACATTCAGACTGAAGGGCTCCCTCTCCACACTGTGCTGGGGCCTCTGCGCCAATTACTGTGCACCTGTCTTATCCACCCACTGGTCTGAAGATGCCCGGCCACCCCAGGCAAGGCCAGGGTCTTACCCTGTCTTATCACCCACAGGCATCCAGGACGAGTAAGGAGAGAAGAGACGAGGCAAAGGTGCCCACTAGCGGGTAGAGGCATTGCAGGCCCCTCCCCCACAGGAACCAAGACACTTTTGGCTGGGCTGAGACCTGGGAGGACCTGGGAAGACTCACAGTTCAGCCCCCTACTTGCTCTCCAGACACTGGGCCGGTGCTGTTCGGTGCCTAAGGTACCTGGGATTGACCCCCGCCCCCCCAGGATGAGGCAGGTCCCCAACCCTTAAGTGAGGGCATTTAGGAGATCTGGGGGACAGGTGAGTCAGGGTGGGGTGGGACAGCACTGCCTGGGGCTCTCCATTCAACCTTGACTCATCTGCACAACTTCCTGGCTTAGGAGAAACAAACAACCCTGCCTCTACCCACCCCCTCCACTCCCCCCCCAACCTACTGGCCTGGGAGGAATGGGGGAGGGGCCGGGAACAGGACGGGGGAGGAGGAGGATGTGGGGAGGGGGGCGCTGAGGCTCCTCTGACATCATCTCCTCCTCCCACCCTTGGCCTAGCTCCGACTCTTCCAGCACAGGTGGCACCTGCAATGGGCCCCAGTAGCCACCACCCAGCCCAGGAGCCCCCTCACCCAGGAGGAAGAGAAGAAAGGCCTGGCCTGGATTCAGAAGCCCATCTGGAGTGGAGCTGACCTCTCAGGGGTGCCCCTAGTGCACCCAAAGTAACCCAAAGAAACATGCAGTGCTCCCTCTCCTGTCTGGGGCCCTCAAGACTTTCATTCTGCTGCTGCTGCCCACCCTTAGCACCCAGGACTCAGCTGGCCCATGGGGCTCATCCTCATCACCCCTGGGGGATGAGGGTCCTTCTAATTAATACACTCTCCTGGCTGTCCTGGCCAGACGTGTACTCAGGAACAGGAGTAGAAAGTCAAGACACACAAGAGGACAGACACAGACAGGCAGACAGGGGAAGGCCAGGAGAGAGCGAGCCAGGGGGGTCCTGCCGGGAAGGGGAAGACACACCCACCATCGAACATCCAGAGACACCGGCACATCAACACTCCACTCGCACCCGTCTAACCTCTGGCAGCCAGCCCTGGTGACTTCGTTCCGAGGAGGACTAGGGGAGGGGCTGCAGGGGCTACCTCCACCGGGAAGCCAGAGACCAACAGTGCGGTGGTCTGGGGCCCAGAGGACTGGGTCCTCCCCCATCCCAGAGGGAAGAGGAATCTGGGCAGCATTTGGAAGGGAAGAGGGTAGATTTAAGTCAGACTAGAGTCTGGCCTCTGTGGGCAGGAAGGCTGACTCAGGATGGGTTTAGCCTTCAGATTCCTCCACCCTGCTCTCCAGACCCTTCTAAGGCAAGACAGGCATGGGGCAGTGGGGACCAAAGAGAAAAGGGAGCAGAAACGGGGTCCTAGCTGCCCGGCTTGGGCAGCCTCCACCCCCATCGCCAAGAGAGCTGAAGCTTTCAAACTGGGGCCCTGGGAAGGTTATATTGAAGAAATCGACCCCCCAAATCAATCTGTCCCCTCATTACTGCGAATCCCAGCGCTGGCTTCCCCAGCAGCCTCTCCGGCCCCGGCGGCTCCGGCCCCACCCTCCTTCCCGTCCTCCAGGCCTTCAGCCTCCTTGTTTACTTCCAGAATCCTGCCCCACCTGGCTGGCCCCGAGGGCGGGTGGCAGGGCCCAGTAAGAGGCCCGTAGAAAACAAGGCCACCTTCGGTACCTCCCAGGGGAGGGGGAGGGGCTGGAAGCGCCGGGAGGTGGCGGGAAGGCCCCGGCCTGGCCCAGGACCCCACGCCCCGCCCCCATCGGGTTTTAGTGTGTGTGGGGGGGAAAGGCTCTACCCGTGGGGGAGCCCTTAGGGTGAGGGCCCAGGTGAGGAGGCGGGAAACCCCTAGATGACCCGGAGCTGGGGGGAGGGCCACGGACCCTGAGGCCCCGCCCACTCCCTAGCTAGGGAAAAAACGCCCAATGGGAGTCCGGGGGGCAGCTCTTTTAAAGTTTAATTTGGGAAGAATGCTGGAGTGTCTGTGGAGTTAATCATTACAGGCTGCTAGCCTTCACGGGGGGCCTCCCCAGCAGGATATCAGGGGGAGAGGGGAGAGCAGAGTCCAGGACAGGCAGACCAAGAGGGGGCATTTTTGAGGGGCAGTGGGGTTGCAAGGCCTGACAATGGCGGGCAGGTGCATTCTCCATCCCCAACGTGCCAGGGAGACCCAGACTCGGACCGGGTCTTTCCTCAGCCTATTCAGACAGACGAGGCAGCCCTCCCCAACCCCGCACGCACACACACTCTTCCCAGGCCCCCCCGAGCTGCAGATCCCCCAACATCTAGCCCTCCAGCCTGCCGAGACCACTTCTTTCTGAAGCCAGAAGAGACCACCCCACGTCCCCCGGGCCTGCCCCACCCCCACCTTCCCACCCGAGGGCAGGACCCTGTGTTCCTGAGTCAGGATACAATCCAGAGAGACGGAGCTCTAGCAATTAAGAGAATCCCTCTCCTTTACTGCCCTCCAAATTGGTGGGTGCCCCGCTGCCCCCGCGGAGACGTCTGTCTTTAATAAAGACTTGGGGGAACTCAAACTGGGGTCAAGTCAGACTGAGCTAGGGAGAGACTTGGGGCAGCTCCCTCGGTATTCGGACTCCTCTCCTAGCTCTCTGGGAATGTGGGGAAGGGCTAGTTTCAGCGGGAAAGCCACGTCTCCACGGGGTATCTTGCTTCCCCGACCCCATCAGCTGGTTCCTGAGTGTGTCTGGGGTAGGGGAGGTTAGGGAGGGGGAGATGCGGAGAAGGACGAAGGACCAGGCAGAACGGGAAGTGAGCATAGGGAGAGACTGGGGGTAGACGGTGAGGAGGGGGCGGCATGGGAGACTGGAGAGAAAGAGAAAGCGAGGCCGCTAGAGCAACACAGCAGGAGGCCAGATCTTTTTCCTTATTGATCCTGCATCTGCCGGTGCTCCCCGACCCCAAGATGAAATGCCCGCTCTGGTCCTTACCTGGACCCTGGGTGTTGGTACACCTGGCTGGGGCCACCGGTTTAGGGAGGGAGACTCCAAGCCCTTAATTACCTGTCCCCCTCCTGTCCCCGCCCTTGGCCTGACATCACTGAGGGGGGAAGGGGAGGGGGAGCCAGGCGGCCGCCCGTCCTGTCCACCTGGGCATCCGGCCAGCCAGCTCCTGGCCCTGAGACTGGCACAGCCTGGGGCCCTGGTGCGGGGGCGGGGTGGGAGCAGGTTGTCGTCTGGGACCGATCTCGGTCCCCTTACCTGGAGAAGCCCCAGCAGGAGTAGCAGGACACAGCGTTCGAAGTCCGGCTCTATCTAGGAACATCAGATGCCTGGACTTGACTTCAAATCTGCTCCCTCTTCTCTACGGGTGGCATGAGGGTGTCCTGACTGGACGCAGAAGTGGGGGCAGGCTGAGCTCTGTTGTCCAGGCTCCTGGCCCAAGGAAACAAATTATCCTGGGCAGGTGGGGGCGGGGCCTGAAGGAGGGGCAGGGGAGGAGGAAGCACAGGAGGAGGGGCGGGGACTCCCTGACACTCTACGCTGGCTGGGATTGTTTTTGTCCTTCTTAGCAGGTGCCAGGGGAGAGACAGTCGAACTGAACTGCCTCGAGAGCGAAGATCTAGTATCCTCATGACCTGGGAGGGAGAGGCTGGGGCCTGGAAAGTCAGGGAAAATGGCCCAGCCCACTCTTCCCCATGCCCCTCCCCAGACCTGGTCTGTTCATTGGCCAATTTAGGGGGCCTGTCTGCTGCTCAGGGTCCTACCCCCCTGGAGCAAAGGGCACTCTGTGAAAGAGGGAAGCCAGCCAGAGGGAGTCCAGCAACATGGCCTGCCCCTTGACCTCCAGCCACAGTCTGGCCACCCAGACTGCACCCTGGCCCCTCAGAGGCACCCAGCATATATCTTCCCTTCTAAGCAAAGTCCAGGGTCTCAGCTTCCCCTTCTAAAATCGAAGGGGTTAGGCAAGGTCTCATAGCAGGAGGAGTGATTTGGGGAAAGGTCTGGCCAGGTGCCAGGGGACTCCCCTTAGCGCTCTCCTTCTGCACTAGGCAAACTCAAGGGTGGAGAGAGGGCCTGGAAGGCTGAGATCAAAGGCAGCAGCCGCCTTCCAGCCCAAGTGGGTGACAGTGGGTTAACCAACAATTCATAGGGGTGATAAGAGGTCTGCCCTGGGGGACCAAGAAGGAGTGGCTCCAGGCTCAACTTTCTCCAAACTGTGTTTTCCTTGGAAAAACCAGTACGAGCGGACTAAGCAAAGATGTGGGGGAGGGGGCAGGGTCACCCGGGCCACTAGACAGCTTGTGCAAAACATAGTAGACAACTCACTCAATCATTCCTTCATCCACTCAACTAATATTTGTTAAGTACCTAGTATATGCCAACCCCATGCTTAGCACTGGGGATACAATGAGCAACAAAACAGACCCCACCCTTATCTTCATGCAGCCCAATCAGGGAGACTGGTGTTAATCAAAGAATCACACAAATAATAAGAAATGACAGGAGAGGGCTTCCCTGGTGGCACAGTCGTTAAGAATCCGCCTTCCAATGCAGGAGACATGGGTTCGAGCCCTGGTCCGGGAAGATCCCCCATGCCGCGGAGCAACTAAGCCCGTGCGCCACAACTACTGAGCCTGCACTCTAGAGCCCGCGAGCCACAACTACTGAGCCTGCGCTCTAGAGCCCACGAGCCACGACTACTGAAGCCTGTGCACGTAGAGCCTGTGCTCCGCAACAAGAGAAACCACTGCAATGAGAACCCCACGCACAGCAGCAAAGAGTAGCCCCTGCTCGCCGCAATTAGAGAAAGCCCATTCGCAGCAACAAAGACCCAACGCAGCCAAAAATAAATTAATTAATTAACTTAAAAAAAAGAAAGAAAGAAATGACAGGAGACAACTATGCTGGGAGAATGGCTTACCCAGGGAGTTAGGGAAGACTTCTCTGTAGAAGTGACAGTTGAGCAGAGGGGAAGTTGTATGGGGCAGAGAGATTTGGATTGGTGGATGGGAAGTGGGGGGGGGGGCACCTTTCATGATGATGGAACAAACGTCAAAGCCCTTGACTAAACGGGACAGAGCATGCGTAGGCAGAGTGGGGTGGAGAAGGAAGGAGAGGAGGTCACACAGGTGCAGCTGAGCAGGTGTGGAAGGTGTGGGGAAAGGCTTTGTACTCAGCTCTGTTTCTCAAAGCGTGGCCTGTGACCACGGCCTCCAAATCTCCCTAGGCTTGTATAAAAAAACAGATCCCTGGGCCCCTCCCCAACTACTGAATCTCAGTCTCTGGGGCCAAGACCCAGGAATGTGTGGTACTGACAAGCCCTTGGGTGGTTGTTCTGTAAACCGGGTTTACGAGCCATCTATCCTGTCTGTCCAGACCAGCAGGAACTATGGGCAGAGGCCAGACCCTGCAGGGTCCATCTGGGCTGAAGTAGAGGCACAGAGGAGCAGGCAGATTTATATTTTGGAAAAATCACTCTGGATGTTGAAGGATAGGTTGGAGAGGGAAGCCAACTCAGACTTGGAGGGCTGAGGGCTATAGGATTCCATTTATATGACTTTCTGGAGGGGGCAGAATGCTAAGGACAGAAAGCAGATCTGGAGTTGGGGAGGAGGGAGAGGGGTTGACAGCAGAGGAGCTTATGAGGAGGTAATGGAGATGTGTATATCTCGGGTGGACGTACAACAGGACTCACAGAACTGTACACTCAAGAGGATGTGTATTACTGTGTATAAATTATATCTGAATTTCTTAAATAACAAAAGAAACAAAAAGGAATAGATTTATAGATCAGTAGAACAGAATCAAGAGTCCAAATAAAACCCCTTACATTTCTGGTCAATTGATTTTTTTTTCTTAATATCAACTCTTTATTTATTTATTTATTTATTTTTGCCTGCGTTGGGTCTTAGTTGCGGCACGCGTGCTCTTCCTGGCAGAGCATGGGCTTCTCTCTAGTTGTGGCGCGCAGGCTCAGTTGCCCTGCAGCACGTGGGATGTTAGTTTCCCGACCAGGGATCGAACCCAAGTCCCGTGGTTTGGAAGGTGGCTTCTTAACCACGGGACCACCAGGGAAGTCCCTGGTCAATTGATTTTTTTTTTTTTTTTTTTTTTGTGGTAAGCGGGCCTCTCACTGTTCTGGCCTCTCCCTTGCGGAGCACAGACTCCGGACGCGCAGGCTCAGGGGCCATGGCTCACGGGCCCAGCTGCTCCGCGGCATGTGGGATCTTCCCAGACCGGGGCACGAACCCGTGTCCCTGGCATCGGCAGGCGGACTCTTAACCACTGCACCACCAGGGAAGCGCTGGTCAATTGATTTTTGACAAAGGTGCCAAGACAATTCAATGGGGAAAAGGATAGTCTTTTTGATAAATGGTTCTGGGACAACTGAATATCCACATGCCAAAAGATGTGTTTAGATCCTTCCTTTATACGATGTACAAATACTAACTCAAAATAGGCCATAGACCTAAATGTAAGAGCTAAAACTATAAAACTTCTAGAAGAAATTATGCAGGAAAATCTTCCTACCTTGTGTTAGGCAGAGATCTCAGATGCAACAGCAAAAGCACAAATGACAAAAGAAAAAATTTATAAATTATACTTTACCAAAATTTTTAAATTGTGCACTTCAAAAGACATCATTAAGAAAATTTTTAAAAAAAGAAAAAAAAAACAAACCTGTGGAAGACTGGAGGAAAATAATTGCAAATCGTATGTTTGATTAGGGACTTTGTATCCAGAATAGGGTTGACCCCTGAACAATACAGGGGTTAGGGGCACCGACGACCCCTGAGCAGTTGAAAATCTGAGTATAACTTTACAGCCAGCCCTCCCTATCCAGTTTCCATCTACAGATTCAATCAACCTTGGATCATGTAGTACTGTATAACGTACTTTTAAAAATCCACATATAGGGCTTCCCCGGTGGCGCAGTGGTTGAGAGTCCGCCTGCCGATGCAGGGGACACGGGTTCGTGCCCCGGTCCGGGAAGATCCCACATGCCGCGGAGCAGCTGGGCCCGTGAGCCATGGTCGCCGAGCCTGCGCGTCCGGAGCCTGTGCTCCGCAACGGGAGAGGCCACAACAGTGAGAGGCCCGCGTACCACAAAAAAAAAAAAAAAAGATTTGAATAAGTGTTTTTCCAAATAAGATATATGAGTGGCTAATAAGCACATGAAAAGGTGCTCAAGATCATTAATTATTAGAGCGATGCAAATTAAAACCACCTCACTCCCGTCAGGATGGCTATAACGAAAGAGACAGACAACAAGTCTTGACAAGGATATGAGGAAACAAATTGTCATATATTGCTGGTAGGAATGTAAAATGGTGCAGCCACTTTGAAAAACAGTTTGACCATTGCTTAAGATAAACATAAACTTTCCATACAACCTAGCAAGTCTACTCGTAGGAATCTACCCAAGTAAAGACACGTGCACATACAAAGACACTTACATGAACATTCATAGCAGCATTACTCAAGACAGCCCCAAACTGGAAACTCAAAATGTCCATCAACTGGTATTGAACAGATAAATAAAACAGTACATCCATGCATTGGGATATTACTCAGCACTGAAAGGAACAGACTACTGGTACATGCTACAGCATGGATGAACCTCAAAAACTTTAAACGGAGTGGAAGAAGTCAGAAGCAAAAGACTGCATATTAGTTCATGTATAAGAATATCCAGAAGAGGCAAGTTTATAGACAGAAATCAGATCAGTGGTGGCTTAGGGCTGGAGCCGGGCGCTGGATTGACTGCAAGTACACAGGTGGGACTTTTTCATGTTGGTGGAAATGTGCAACGATGGCTGCACAACTCTATAAGTCATCGAATTGTTTAAAAATGAATGTGAGGATATTATGGTGAGACTCCAAGGAGAGTAGAGGCAGGGAGACAGCCTCCATTTCTAGAGTTACAAGACGGGAATAAAGAAACCAGCTCTGTAGCGGGGCTAGGATGAGACGGGGAGGTGCAGGGACTGGATGCATGCGATGGCAGCATAGAGCCTGCGAAATCGAAGCATCAAAGCCTAAGGTTCCAGAAGGCGGAAGGCCGGCGGCGACTGCCCAGACTGTGCCTGCAGTTTAGAGCTTAGGAGAAGCACCTGAGTGTGTAACTGTGGAGTGGTTTAAAATACCATCAGTGGGACTTCCCTGGTGGTGCAGTGGTTAAAAATCCGCCCGCCAATGCAGGGAACACAGGTTCGAGCCCTGGTCTGGGAAGATCCCACCTGCCGAGAAGCAGCTAAGCCCATGCGCCACAACTACTGAGCCTGCGCTCTAGAGTCCTTGGGCCACAACTACTGCGCCCACGTGCCACAACTACTGACGCCCACGCGCCTACAGCCTGTGCTCCGCAACAAGAGAAGCCACTGCAATGAGAAGCCCACTTACTGCAACAAAGAGTAGCCCCCGCTCGCTGCAACTAGAGAAAGCCAGCGGGCAGCAACGAAGACCCGACGCAGCCAAAATAATTAATTAAAAATAAAATAAAGTAAAATGCCATCAACTAGTGTGAAATGGCAACTGCTCCATACCATCAGCCCACCCCAGGCCCTGGGTCCGCTTGCCCCACTTTCTCTTCCTTTCGTAAACTGGAAAGCGCTTTGCAGTCTAAGACACGTCATTAGATTAAATAAGACCGTGAAGTCCAGCGGACACTAGGTGCGGGGCAAGTCGGGCGCTGAGAACGCAGGCCAGGAAAAGTTGGTCTGCTCCCGTCCTCGCAGCCCAGCTCTCTAGCTGGTGACAGTGTCAAAACAAAGCAGCAGCAGCCGCCTGAAGGGGGCGCCCGGATGTAACGCGCGGCCCCGCCCCGTCACGTGCCTGCGGCGTCGCGTCACACCCGGAAGCAGCTGCTGTGGGGAGCCGGCAGTAATGAGCGGGGAGACAGGGCCGGCGTCCTCAGCGCCCCCTCCCGGGGAGGTCGAACCGGGCAGTGGGGTCCGCATCGTGGTTGAGTACTGGTGAGGGGCTCCGGCCAGTGGGGGAATCCGGGCCGGAGGAGGGTGGGTCCACCGGAGGTACCGTCCCGGAAACCCAAGCGGACCTCAGGTATCTTCTCCCTAGTGAACCCTGCGGCTTCGAGGCGACCTACCTGGAGCTGGCGAGTGCCGTGAAGGAGCAGTATCCTGGCATCGAGATCGAGTCGCGCCTGGGGGGCACAGGTGAGGCCGCAGAGCACCTGCTGAGTCAGTGTTCTAAATCCCAGCTCTACCACTTTCTAGCTCTGGCACTGGCTGTTTTATATAGTGTCCAGCAGTGTCTGGCACATAGTAAAATGTCCATGCAACTTGAGTGAGGGGGGGTTACAGATGAAGCCTGTTGGGAAAAATGGGTGAGACTGAAGTGTAGGGTTGGAGGGGAGGGAACCCTCTATTGAGTTAGGAAGCCGAGTTCAAAGGAAGCGGATGGGGCCCGTGAAGGACATGAAGGAGGAGCCTGTGTTAAGTCTAAGGAGCGTGGAGGGCCTCCCCTGACTTTTGCCTGTTCTCAGCATACAGTTCATTCATCCGTTTATTTAATACCAGGGGCCTTTGAGATCGAAATCAACGGACAGCTGGTGTTCTCCAAGCTGGAGAATGGAGGCTTTCCTTATGAGAAAGATGTGAGTACTTGCCATGCTGGGAAGACCCCTGGTTCACCCTGACCCTACAATGAACGCATCATCCCATTCCACATCTCTGCCTTCTAGCTCATTGAGGCCATCCGAAGAGCCAGTAACGGAGAACCCCTAGAAAAGATCACCAATAGCCGCCCTCCCTGCGTCATCCTGTGACTACATGTGATTCTGGGCTCCTGTTCTCTTCTGGGATCCAAGCCTTGGTCACCCCTTTGGTTCTGCTGAGGGCTCCCTACTGCCTCTTTCACCTCACTTAGCTCCCCGTAGCTAAGAGACCCTGGCCTCCACTTTGCCCCTTTGGGTACCAGGAGGGTTCTGCGGTCTTAGGGGTGAAAGAGAAGACCCTCTCCATGGACATTTCTACAGCCACCTTATACCCCTTTCCCAGGATCAGTGCCCACAAAAACCTGCTCCCCTCTCCAGCTTAGCCATACCTGTCAGATGCTACCATAGTTCTAATTTATTTTCCACTAACCCCAGGCAATGTCAGCTATTGGCAATAAAGTGGCACTGCAAACACCAGTGCCCACTAGTGTGTGTTTTTCTGTCCAATTTGGGACTGTGGGAAGGGAGGAGAGGGAGACAGAGGCCAGCCCAACCTTTATACCACCAACGTGATCGTGCTGTCTGGGTGGGTTTTTTCTGGATAGCTACTTCTAATTCAACGATTTCCTTGCCAAGGCAAGGAAAATGAGTCACACAGTAGGCACTGCCTCTTCTTTCCTCCATCCTTCCCCGACTACCCCTACCTACAGGGAGGAAATTACCCCATTCTGGTGGGTGGCCTTAGGAGTTTCTTTTTTTCTAAGCAAGAATGATCTGGTCATCAAAGGGCTCTCAGGTCAGAATCCCAACCAGTTTTCCCCCAACCCAGGAGCCAGGAAACTGGCAGTAGGCTCCTCATTCAAGCTTTCCGAAGATTCCTAGCCAGTCCCTCCAGGCAAGATGAACTGAATGTAGGTTAAGAGGTGAGCAGTAAAGGGATGGCTCAGAGCCACCCCAGACATAGGCTTGTGTCCAGCTGTTTTCCAAAATATATTTGCAAATGGAGAAAGTGGGTATGGAGAAGGGACATTCCTCCCGCAACCCCAGGGACTGCCCCCCCACCCCGCTTCCACAATACCCACTCTCCACCGAGTCCTTATTTCATCTTAAAAAAAATAATAAAATAAAACAACCAAAAAAACATAAGTAAAAACAAAACCAGAAAAGCACTCTGTACAGGAACCGGATCTGGGCGCTGCTGCCGTCCCCTGCTGTCCCCTTCTTCTTAGGGGCAGAGCTAGGTCTCAGGGAGTCTCTGCTCTGGTTCCTAGACACCCTCTTGGGGCCTCTTCCCTTCCTAGGCTCAGCTTCCCTGTCCTTCAGTGTCAGGTTCTGGAAGAAGTCAGGCTGGGCTGCTCCCGCAGGTAAGGAGACTGGCTGTGGCATCCAGTGGACCCTAGTGGCTGGGCCAGGGCTCCAGCATCAGTCAGGACTCCCCGGTGCTGCCCCCTCTTCCAGCCAGGCTGGGCGGCTCTCAGCCACCTACGAGTTGGAAGAGGAAGGAAGATTGCTGGCATGGCAGGCCACCCTGGATGTGATCCAAGGGCCCTCTCCCTGCCTCGTCCCGACGCGGGCCATAAGTCAGGCCTTCCACACTCCCTGAGGGGCCAGCAGGGCCTCAGCGGCCCGGGCCTTTTGGCTCATACTGGCATGTCCAGACCCAGGTACTCAGGGTTCTCTGCTGTAGGGGTCCCTTCAAAGGTGCTGGGTGGAGAGCCCCGCTCTGATGGGTCCTGGTCCCAGTAATAGAGGTTGTCAAAGGCTGGGCTGAAGGCCGGAGAAGAGTGGGACTGAGGGGCAGCCCTGCCCCGGGGTGCCAAGTACTCGGGGTTCTCCACGGCAGCCCCAAAGGCAAAAATGTCTTTGACAACCCCATTCTTCCCAGGGGAGAGAGTCTTGGGCCTTTCCAGAGTGGAACCGGCAGGTCGAGGAGGAGGCCGAGGACCCTCTAGGGGTGAGGGGGGCTGTGGCCGAACCTCTGGCTGGTTCACGTATTCTGAAAGGACAAGAGAAGGAGGCTTGTTAGGGGGAGGAGCCCGTGTGTTCTGGCTGCTGCCCCTGCCCCCATAGTGGGCCCTGGGCTGAGCACCCCCAATCCCCACCTCCCAACCTCTCAGCTCGGGCCTGGACTCCATACCGGGCTGGGGGCTGTAGGTCAGGGGGGCAACGTAGCCATCGGTCTCGGGAGGAAGCGGTACTGTGGGGTCCTCGCTGTACCGCTGTAGAGGGCTGGAGTCATGTTGGGGGAGGTTCTGCAGCCCCTTGGCTGCCCCCATTCCCAAGTCGCCGTCAAACACATCAGAGCCAGCCCCTTCGGAAGGTGCCAGTGGAGACCTGGGGGGCTCCTCCTCCGAGGGCTCCAGACCCAGCGTCAGCTCACCACCGCCACTCTGAGGACGAGCGAGAAAGTCATGATGGGGGTCATTCATGATGGAGACTCCACGGGAGGTGACAGGGTCACAAGAGATAAAAGGAAGTTGCCTTCGGGGTTTGACACAGTCACTGTGGCAAGAGTGGGGTCACAGTTGGAAAGCAGTAGGAATCCTTGGGGATATTGGGGTCTCCTCCGTGAGAGGTGATGGTTGGGGGACATTGGAGAAAGGGACTCTAGTCCACTGGGGTCGGGGGAAGTAACCAGACACACCCACCACACTGTGACAGGGGGCACTGACCCTGGTGGATGTGCTGCGGTGCCTGCGGTGGGCTGTGCCCCCAGAGCCCGGGGCAGGGTCTGGGCAGAAGAAGCCTTGCTGGGGTACCAGGTACTCCTCAGCATCCACCAGGTCCCCCATGTCATCATCCTCCAGCAGCGAGCGGTAGAAGGTGCTGTCCAAGGGGCTGGGAGGGCCCAGGTCTTCATTCTGGGGAGGCGGGAGACAGAGCGTGGCAGCCTCTCCCCAGCCCAGCCTCCCGAGGGAGGCTCAGGGAGTACCAGAGTTCTGACGAGTCAGGCAAGGGCTGGGCTTGGAAGCCTGGGACCCAGGAATCATCTCCCTTTCCTCCCTCTAAGGGAGAGTGAGCTTAGCCATAGGCAGGGACGGCGTGGAAAGGCCCAGTACCTGGATGACCACAAAGCGCTGGGGGTCCCTGGCCATGCGGGAGAATTCGGCCACCAACTCCCGGAACCTTGGCCGACATTCAGAGTCGATCATCCAACCTGGGGGTGGGCAGGAGTCCAGCATCTCAGTTCTGGCTGCAGCCTGTGTGCAGAGCCCCTCACCCCCACCCCCAGCCTAGACAACCCCAGTTACTAGAGTCCAAAGCCCTCAGGTGGTAGAGAAGAGGTACCAGACTCGGATCCTGAGAGAGAACCTTTGAGAATCTCTACTAGTTTCCCCTTTTTATTTTGCATTAAGTTTCTTTCTAGCTGGTCCTTGATAGCTCCTCTGGACCGGTACTGTAAAGGGAAGTGAGACCCTTTTGAGGCTGCATTAAACATACCCTGCTCTTGGCCCCCTCCCTTGCCCCTTGTAGGCCCCTCCACCCAGGCCCTCCCGCTCCTCCAAGCAGCCGACCCAGCTCAACCACGCACATTTGACCATGATCATGTAGACATCAATGGTGCAGATGGGGGGCTGGGGCAGCCGCTCCCCCTTCTCCAGGAGGTCAGGGATCTCCCGGGCTGGGATCCCATCGTAAGGTTTGGCCCCAAAAGTCATCAGCTCCCACACAGTCACACCTGGGGCAGAGATGGGGTCAAGAGGTGGGGGGACCAGAGGGAGCGTTAGTGCACTGAGCCCCAGAGGCTCTATCCAAGAGCCTGGCACCATGGGGGAAGGAGGGGAGGGACGCAGGGTCAAGGGCAGGAGATACCCAGTCTTTCCGCAGTCCCTGGCAGACTGAGGCACTGGCAGCCCATTCCTTCCTTCATGCTAAAGTGTCCATTAATTCGCTCCATCCCAGCTCTCATCCTTCCACCCACATCCCCCCCAGGGCCACGGCTCTGTGTCCACCCTTCCGACCCACCCCATCACACACCATAGCTCCACACATCACTCTGGTGGGTGAACCGCCGGCGGAGAATGGACTCCAACGCCATCCACTTGATGGGCACCTGGGAGAGCAGAGAAGGAAGTGCTCCAACCAGGTGTGGTGGGGAGGTGGCCGTTCTGAGTTCTCCCAGGGGCCAGACCCCACCCCCCCTTGCTTCACTCTGCCCCCTCCTCTGACCTTGCCCCCATCCGCATGGTACTCCGTCTCATCAATGTCCAGCAGCCGAGCCAGCCCGAAGTCTGTAATCTTGACATGGTTGGGACTCTTGACCAGCACATTCCGGGCAGCCAGGTCCCTGTGCACGAGCCGCACATCCTCCAAGTAGCTCATCCCCTGGGGTCAGAGGCATCTGTGTGGACCTCGCTCTGCCAGAGCTCTCCCAGGAAACCTCCTCATCCTAGCTCTGAGTGGAGACAGAGGCTTGCTCCCGAGGGCACCCGCAGAGCCCCGGCCCCCAAAGTGCATACCTTGGCAATCTGCACACACCAGTTCAGCAGGTCCTGGGAGCCCAGGCGCCCGCGGTGCTCCCGGACGTGGTCTAGGAGGCAGCCATAGGGCATAAGCTGTGTCACCAGCTGCACCGTGGATGTCAGGCAGATGCCCAGAAGGCGGGACACGTATGGGGACCCTACACCAGCCATCACATATGCTTCCTGGGAGCAAGGGTACACACTGAGAGGGTATGGGAAACCACTAGCCCCCAAACCACCACACACCCCTCCCGAGGGCTGAGCCGTGACTGGGGACCCTCACTCAATCCAACCCCATTCGTCACAAACCAGAACCATGGCCCACAGACTCAGGAGGTTAAGAGTAGAGATCTGGGGGATCACAAAGTGTCTCCTAAAGCCCCAGTGAAAACAGAGCCCACAGCCCACACCTGCAGCCAGGGGGTCCCCACTGTACTCCCAGCTGGAGAGGGTGGAAGGGCTTACGTCCAAGATTTCTTTGTTGGCTTTGGGGGATGTGTTTTCCCTCAACACTTTGATGGCCACTGGGATTTTCACATTTTCCCCATCGGGGATCCAGATGCCCTGGGCAGAGAGAGGAGGATGTGAGCAGGAGGAGGGTGGGCCAGATCCAACCTGCAGTCGTCCAAGGGGTCACTACTTGTGCTCCCAATCCTTCCCCACCCTTGGGCCAACCTCATTATTTAGCAACAACCTCGCCATTTCAGCCCACTCCCTATCCCCTTACACATAACTGCCCCACCCAACAGAATCGCCCCCAGCCCCTGGCTGTCTCCCAGACAGAACCCTCGTCCCCGCCCTGACCGCATCCTCTGGGACCGCCCACCCAGGACTTTGGCCCCACCCCTGACCTTGTAGACGGTACCAAAAGCTCCGGATCCAAGCACCTTCACCTTCCTCAGCTCTGTCTCTTTCAGGATCCGCATCTGAGCCTGATTTGGCATCGCTCCGCTCGGTGTCAGGGGCTCCACCAGCTGGGGTGAAGGGGTGGTGCGTCAGTGCCGCGGGCCGGGCTGCAGACCACAGGCCACGCGACAGGCCCTCGGACCGCCTCACCTCTGTCTCCTGCAGCAGCCGCCGCATCGTGTACTTCCGGATCTTCTGCCGCCGCCGCTTGACGAGGATGCCGAAGACCAGCCCCACGACGACGACCAGCAGAATGCCCACCACAGCGGCAATGATGGACGTCACAGGGCTGGGGGCAGGAGCCAGGGTCAGGGATTGGGGACCAGTCTGGGGCAGGAGGGATGAAGGGGTCCCATGGAGGGGCATGAAGGTCGCTGGCGTTTGGAAAGGGAAGTTGGAAGGCTGACGTGCAGGCTCCCGTCCTGTTTCACCTACTCAGAAACCTCCCTCGGCTCCTTACTGCCTCCAGGATGAAGTCCAGACTCCTTGCTGGGCATTCAAAACCCTCTCCACCCACATCTCCAAATTGTCTATGCTCTTGCCCAGGGCTCTAGCCCAGGATTCTCAAACTTGCTGACAAAAAATCACCAGGGAGCTTGTCAGTATGCAAGAGTCTGGAGCCCTACCCTCCAGAGAGTCTGATTGTGGTATGAGGTGGGGAACGTGCGCCCAGTGATTCTGATATTCTAGCCACATTTTCCACCCATAGGTCATGATTTCCACACCTCCCAGCCTTTGTTAATTCTACCTGGACCATCATTTCTGCATGAGGTCATCTTTCAAGACTCAGCTCATCCTGGGATAGAAGGATCTCCTGGGTGCTGACCCTACATCACTGTCATCCTTGCCCCCTTCCCTTGCTTAGCCAAGGGCTGGCACATCACAGACCTCTACTGAACGCTTGTGTCATGGACAAGTGCTTACCTAGGACATACTCCAATCTGTTTTTCTCCCCAAACACCCCACTGCCTAGAAATCAAGTCCAGTGATGGCAGTGATGGACATCACAGGGCTTGTGGCCTCATGGTGAGGGAGAGCCTATGCCCTCCAAGATCCTGCCCTAACCTGATTCAGACTTACTCCCTCCTCTGAGCTTACTCAGTGGCCCACCACAGCAGAACCTTCAGCAAACACGTCCTAGATTGTCCTGACCCCTCTCACCATGCTGCCTGGTTGCTTTCCTCCTAATGCAAGTGACATACCTGCCCCTCTTTCAAGACCTGGCTCCCATGCCACCTCCTCCTTGAAGCCTCCCACTGACCCCAGGTAAGAATTCATTGTCCCATCCTCAGTGCTGTCGTTGCGTTCTCTTCTCAACGTGCCTTGAGTCCCAGGGAGTTGCAGGCTGCCTGTGTCCCTTAGGAGACCCCTACCTACTCGAGGGTGGGGAGGTGCTGGGTGTCTTCGCCATCTTTTCCTGTTCCCTGCCCCCCAAGCATCCCGAGCAGGTCCTCCGTCCACTGGTTGAAGCTAATTGAAAGGAGGGTCCTTAGTGGAAGAGTGGGCTGGGGGAGGGACATGTATCATGTCAGGAGACCCCCTCCCTACAGCAGTGACCACTCAGGGGCCGGAGGGGGACTGAGGGGCAACATGGGATGTGTCCTGGGGACCAGGCTGACCTGGCTCTCTGCTCAGCGGGGCAGCCCTTGTCATCCAGGTCCACACAGCTGCAGAAGAGAGAGAGTCCTGTCAACAAGGCTGGGAACCGCCTCTTGCACTCACTCAGCCTCACAATATCCCCAGAGGTGGGTGTAGCTGAGTTATGATCCCTAATTGACAAAGGCAGAAACTGGGCTCAAGGTCACCAGGGCTCTTTCTACCACCCCACAGGGGAGGCCTTCTCCAATCTGCAAACCTGCATCCCCTGCACCTCCCTGTCTTGGGTAGGAAGTGGGGGGCACCCAGAAGACCATCAAGTCCAAAAGCTTGGCTATCCCCTCTGTAGAGGATGCCAGGGTAGTAGCTGGGCACAACCTGCACCGAGGACAGTCTGACGATACTGTGACCCAGCAGTTCCACCTCTCAGGACGACCCTAAAAATGCCAACACCTGTACACTAGGGGGCATGTACAAAATGCTCACTTGTACATGGAGCTCAAGTGCAATAAACTGCACGCCCACCCAAAAAAAGGAGACAAGTTCAATGATTATCCCTCGAACAGGGACATGGTTAAATAAGACTACGTCCATACAGCAGATTGAGTAGTTAAAAAAAAAAAAAAAAGGAGGTAGGTTCATGTGCGCTCACAAGAAAGCACCTCCAAGATACATAAAGTGCCGGGACGGAGGGGAAGCAAAGTGCAGAACTATATGTAGAGTACTATCCTGTGTACATTAAAAAATGCACACACACAGAAACCAAAACTGACTATATGTGAGTCAGACGAAATTGCTGTTTCTTGATCATTGTTGACTTCCCAAAACAGCAATCTTCAACCTAACATAAATGTGAAATGCATTTATGGAAACGTGTAGAGCACACCAGAGTGAGCTGGTGGTTCTCCCCAGGGAGGGGAGGGTGGGGGACTGGGTGGGTGGGGGAGTGGGCGAAAGGGCACTTCTGCTTTACAGTGTTTATACTCTGAGACTGCTGACAATGTGTATCACAAGAATGTATGCATGTACTCCGTGTGTAATTAACAACGAAGTGAAAAACATAAAGAGAACAGGGCAGATCACCGTGTTAGGACATGGAAAAACATTGCAAGCAAAATTGCAATGCTGAGTGAGAAAAAGCAATTTCCAAACAATATGTATGGTCTATGATCCCATTTTGGTAAAAAGAAGTATATACTAGAGTGTGCACAGATAAAAACTGGAGAAGAATAATAATAACATATAAACATATACTTTATGTTATAATAATAATCCGTATGTTAGTGTGTGCATAGATTAAAAAAACTGGAGGAAAAATATTGCAAATTATTAACAGTGGGATAGAATTGCTAATACTATTCACTTTCATGCTTTAATTAAAAAATTTTTAACCACGTGTTACTTTTGTGATCAGAAAAAAAGGATATGAAAAATTAAGGGTCTCGGGGTAAGCAAAGGCAGAGTTGTCCCACTTTTAGAATAAGAGCCCCAGAGAGGGTTCTGGAACAAAGCCTTTCTTTCCGTGGAAAAGGCCCTCAGACTCACGAGTGGGTGCAGTTGATGGGGCATGGCTGGCACATGCCCTCCTCATCTGGGAACTTCCAGATGGGCATGAAGGAGAGGTCAGGCTTCACACCACTGGGGCAGCGAGCCACGCAGAAGGGAGGATCCTTGTAGTGGGTGCAAGCCACACACTGGTCAGCCTCCTGGGAGGGGAGGAAGGGTTTGTGGGGGGCTGGCACCGACACCCCCAGGGCAGCAGGATCAGGCCCTTGGGTCCCCTCTGTGCTTCCCTCAGTCACTCAGCAGCACTGTCCACCTTGCTCCTGGGACAGCCCCATACCTGCTGTGTCTGATGCCCCTGTTCTGCACCCAGCTCCCCACCTTCAAAGCTTGATCCCCAGGCCTGGTGGGGTGGGGGGAGTGTATTACCTAAGGTATAACAGCAAGTAATAATAGTAACTAACTTGTGAAGCCTTTTTCCTGTGCTCGGGCACTGTGCCAAACCCTATTTTGAGTTAATTCTCACTGCATCCCAATGGGGTAGGTACTAGTATAACGTTCATTTTACGAATGAGCCAGTGCAAGTGGGGCCTGGATTTGAATCCAGGTCACCTGATGTCTAAGCCCCCAGGTCTAACCACCTTAGCACAGCCACGGCCAAGGGCACAGGCTTCCCTGGGCCCTTTGCATGGTCTGAAGGGCCTCAGCGTCCGCAACTCTTGCTGTCCCCAGCATCCCAGCCACCTTCCACCCTCCTACCACCCTCCTACTGTTCAGGTCTGGGCTTGGAGTCCTCCCCAGGGGTATTTTACTGGACTTGGCCAGGTCCCTGGCAGCACCCCCAACCCTGCCCTGCTTCCCTCCACCCAGCTCTGAGCGCACCAGCACCTCACCGAGCCAAAGCAGGTCACTGAGCCGTTCTGGGGCTGACACTCGGGGTGGCACGGCAGACAGTACCTGTCCTTCACGTACTCCCGGGGGAGCCTGAGGAGAGGACGGCCGGTGAAGGGGTCTGGAAGGAGCCCCTGTGCACCCCCCAGCCCGGCCGCCCCCTCCTCTGCCCCGCATACCCCTGCAGTACTCGGCATTCTTCCACGCACTGCTGGCCCCGGAGGAACTGGCTGCAGTTGACGCACTGGGTGGGCCCTGGACCCCAGCAGTGCCCGTGGGCACACAGCGGGTAGCAGGCCAGGCCCTCGCCCACTGCAGTGAGGAGGAAGGGGTCAGAGGGGACTCTCAAGGGAGACTCCAGGGAGCTGGGGGAAGAGTCTGTGGGCATGGCTCTGAGCTGGAGAGGTGGGGATAGGTGCCGCGCAAAGCAGGGAGAGAAAGAGTTCTGAGGTTCCAGGAACAGAGAGGAAAGGGAAGGGAGGGATGGCAAGGCAGTGTGGCAGGACCCTGCTAGAAGCCATGCCAAGAGGCCAGGCCAACCAGAGCTATGTCAAGGATGGTGCACCAGGGACGGGCAGTGCACACGCACAAGTAAGTCCTAGACTGCTGCTGCCAGAGGCCCGTGGGCACGCCTGAGCAGCAGTGCTGGGCTCCCTGTCTTACCGCACTCGACCTCTGGCCGGTTGGCACTGTGGAGCAGGGCCTGGTGGGGGTTCCGGAAGAGCTGGTCCCAGGGCACCGTGTGTACAAAGCAGAGGCGGGCGTTGCGGTGGATGAGGGCCAGCCCACTGCCCAGTTCCCGCAGAGAGCGCAGCCCCAGCCAGCGGATGCCCAGCCCTTGCAGGGTCAGCGAGTAGGCACCACTGTGGGAGGGGGAGTGCTCAAATGCAGGGGGGCAACGCACCACTGACCCTCCCCCCTCAGCAAGGGCTGCCCTCGCCTTCCTCCTGTCCCCAGCACACTCTGCAAACTTCCATGGGAATGCTGCTGCTGGAGTGCCCGGGGAATAAGAACCCCCATTCCCCCCCTACACACTCAGAGCTTCTCCCGGGCCTCCCGGGGCAGCTCCTCCTCCGTCAGGCCTCCCTCCCCTGGTGCTCACTCATGCAGAACTCGTCCCCGGATTACTCGCAGATTCTGGAAGACGTGGAGGTCCGGCAGGCTGTCTGGCCACGCTGAGATGTACAGGTAACCTGCAGACACAGGGTGAGGCTACGGGTGCGGGGACAGGACGAAGACCTCCCAGCCCCATCGAAGCAGGATTCAGAGAGACAGAGCTCACCTGTGATCTCCTCCAGAGACTCAAATACTCTGAGCTGCTCAGGCTGTAGGGGGGCAGTGTTGGAGGCTCGGTCCCTAGAAGGAGGATTAGGAGAGGGCCAAGAAGGGGGTGGCTAAGACCCCCCTCCACGAGCTGGCCCTGCCATCCTCCCCAACCTCCCCTCCACTTAAACCCATTGCCCATCGAGCCCGGCTGTTCCCATCCTGAATTTCAAAGCCCAGGCCCTGGCTTGGCAAATATCAAAACAATATTTATATCCTTTGATCTAGAAATTCTACTTCTAGGAATGTGGCCTAGAGAGACACCGGCCCCTGTTCCCAAAGGCATGTGCAAAGGAGAACTGTTTGTTAGAGGGAAAATAAAAAAACTAAGGAAATTAAAAATTAAATTTTTTTTAAAATTTAAACTTAAAAAAATTTAATTAAATTTTTAATTAATTTATTAATAATTTATTTTATTAATTAAATTAAAAAATTTTAAATTAAATACCTAAACATCAGTAAATGGGAGCTATTAAATATAATCCTGATCTATCCAGACTACACACGAAAAACTAACATTCAGGAGCGTGTAGTATCTGCTGGGCACGGTTATAGGAGCTTTACAAATATTAACTCATTTAAACTTTATAACACCTTATGAGGGCGGGACTATTTTTGCCCCCATTTAACAGATGAGGAAACTGAGACTCATCAAGAAGGTCACACGATTAGTAAGTGGTAGAAGCCAGGTCTCAAACCCAGGCAGCCTGGGCTCTTAGCTGCTACTCTTTGCTGCCACCTCTTCCGCAGCTGTGGAAAGAACAAGGCAGCTGGACGTGAACTAACTGTCATAACCAGCTCTCCAAAGCCAGGGGCAGACAATATTCACAACAGGCTCCCATTTTAAATCAACCTTTCCCCCCAAATTACTAACACTACGTTTCTCTGTGCGTGTGTATCCACATACGTATGAACGGTCTAGAAGAACACACACAAACTGTTAAGAGTGGTCTCCTCTAGAAAGGGGAGTAAAGGTGGAGAAAGTGTTGAAGGGAATTTTCTCCTTTTTTAATACATATTTTTATTGAAGTATAATTCACATACAATAAATTGCAGATTTTTAGTGTGCAGTTTAATGAGTTTTGTCAAATGCATTCACTCACCTATCCACTACCCCAACTGGTATACAGAACATTTCCATCACCCCAGAAATTTCCTTTGTGTCCCTTTCCAGGCCCTCACCCTGGCGCAATCACTGTTCTGATTTCTCTCACCGCACAGTGGTTTTGCCTATTCTAGAGCAAAGGGAATCATACAGTGCGGACTCTCTCTTGTCTGACTTATTTTGCTTAACATAACGTTTCTGAGACACATTCATGTTGTTTCACGTATCAGTAGGCCATTTCTTTTACTGCTGAGAATTTCACTGTACGGATATACCACCTTTTACGGATGACCCTTGAACAACGCCTGGGTTACGGCACCAACCCCCCACAAAGTCGAAAATCCAAGTATAACTGTACAGTCAGCCCTCTGCATCCATGGTTCCGGATTCAAGCAACCCCGGACTGTGTAGTACTGCCGTACGGATTTATTGGAAAAAGTTCACATTTGAGTGGACCCACGCAGTTCAAACCCGTGATGTCCAAGGGCCAGCTTTATTGATTCCTTCAGCTACTGATATACATTTGCATTATTTCCAGTTCGGGGCCATTATGAATAAAGCTACTACGAACTCAAAGAGAATTTTACTTTATCTGGATGGTGTGACCTCCATACAAGTGCATGTTCATAGATAACGTGTCATTTATGAGAAAAATCCCAGGAATTCCCTGGCAGTCCAGGGGTTAGGACTCCTCGCTTTCATTGTCAAGGGCCTGGGTTCAATCCCTGGTTGGTGAACTAAGGTCAGCAAGTTGCGCGGCGCGGCCAAAGACAAGCAAACAAAAAAGAAAAACTCCCCCCTCCAAAGGCCCTGCTGGTCTTCCACCTGCTTCCTTTGCATCCCTGGCCTCCCACCTCTGTCTCCCGCCATCCCCGAGAAATGCTTCCACTTCTGGGGCCTCAGGATTCGGTGACTGCCCTGATGCTGCCTCAGGCCACGTGCCCACCCTTAACTCTGAGTATCCTTACCCCTCAAAGCTCTCCGGCACAAACGCCAGGCTCCCAAAGATCTTCTTGCAGCCAGCAAACTCCTGGATGTTGGCACTGGTGACCGCCCTCACCTCCCGCAGGTGTTCCATGCCCAGACCATAGCACACTGTGGGGAGGGGGACAGGGGGCACCTCAGCCTCCACATGGGGCACCAGGAATTCAACCTCCTGGGTCCTGTCCACAGTCCCCTCCTGGGGCCACATGCCCCCTCCTCACATTGGCAGAGACATGGGGGAGCTTGTGGGAGTGCTCAGGGGAGGGCCAGGGGCAGAGTCAGTGGGAGAACAGGACTGGGTCCCAGGAGGGTCTGAGGGAGGGTGGCACAGCGGGCTAGGCCAGGCTGGGTGTGCAGGGGGCGGCCACTGGGTACCTCGGGCACAGGGCTTGCTGCATTTCTCACACCGCTGGGTTCCATCCTCAGCTGTCACCTCTTGGTTGTTCAGGGGACAAACCAGGGTGCAGGATCCCACGTCCGTGGACAGGTAGTTGTCTGAGGAGATCAAGATCGTCTGTCCACATGCCCTGGCCTTTTAGCACTGCCCCACCATGAGCTGTGTGACCATGCCCAGGTAGTGCAATAAGAATGATATCAACCGATACCGAAATGCCCTTACACCATATCTGAGCCCTGGACACTCGTCCACTCCTCACGACAACCCTGTGCGGTAGGCACCGTTAGATTCCCATTTTGCCAAAAGGGAAACCAAAGCACAGAGTTTTCTGTTTAAATTACTCAAGGTCCCTGTGCTAGTTAAGTGGAGGAGCCAGGATGTGAACCCAAATGATCTAGCTCCACACTCCGTACTCTCACCCACCATGGGGAGGGTACGACCAGGACCCAAGAGCCCACTGCTGTCTCCTGTGACAGGAGGAAAGAGGTCCCCAGGTCTGAGGCCAGTCCCTAAATGCCCATCAGTAAATAGGGGAGCTAGTAAATAAAACTCTGATCTATCTAAAAATCAACATTTAGGGGTGCTTAGTATTGTCTGGGCACAGTTATAAGAGCTTTGCAAATATTAACTCATTCAAACTTTATAACCACCTGGTGAGGATGGGACTATTTTGGCCCCCACTTAACAGATAAGGAAACCAAGACACAGCAAGAAGGTCACGTGACTAATAAGGGGCAGAGCCAGGTCTCAGACCCAGGCAGTCTGGCTTCTGTGCGTGGGCTCTTAGCTGCTATTCTGTGCTGCCACCTGCTCCACTGCTGTTGAAAGAACGAGGCAGCTCAGTACGAACTGCCGTGACCAGCTCTCCAAAGCCAGGGGCGGACAGTACTCACAACATGCTTGCATTTACATAAACCAAAGTCCCCAGCAAAATTACTAAAAGTACGTCTCTCCCCGGCACTCACAAGGACAGGTGGTCACGCAGCTGGCGCCGAAGGTATAACGGCCCTCGGGGTTGGGCATGGACTCGAAGGTGTCCGTGTTGTAGGTGACCAGAGCTGGGCAGTGCAGCTCACAGATGCCACTGTGGTTGAAGTGGAGGCAGGCCTGGGGGACAGGCAGCTGGTGGGCACTGGGCTGTTTGGCCCTGGTGTGCCAGAGGGTTAAGGGCAGCACCAGGCGGGACGCCCCTCCCCTTGCACCCCGAGGGCTGGGGCGCCGGGGGCACGTACCAGACAGTCAGAGTGCTTGGGGCCCGTGCAGCCGGCAGCACACTGCTCGTGGCAGCAGTCGGTGGGCTGCGGGCCCTTACAGCGGGCACAGCCGCTGGCACAGACGGTTCGCGTCACTGTTGGGCAAAGGGCAGGATGAGGGCTGGGCGGCAGCCTAGGCACCGGGCCCCTTCACCAGCATCACCTTCTGGGGAGACTTCCTGCCTCAGGGAAGATGCCGAGGCCTGGCACCCACCCGCCATGTCACCTTTATTCCCACCCAGCCCCTGCCCCCAGATTCTGGGCCTCCCTATAACTCACAGCTCTGACAGTCCTTGGAACTTTCTCCCCAGCAGTGGGGAGCTTTACAAGCTGGAGAACAGGGTGGGCCTGGGGAGAGACACAGAACGGCAGTGAGAGAGACAGAGACCAGGAGACAGAATGCACAGTGAGGGAGAGATGCAGGCAGGAGGAGAGGACTCCGAAACCGGAGGCATGATCTGGAAGCAGAGGGAGACAGGGCAGAGAACCGCAGAGATGAAGAGACACAGAGAAAGAGGAAATGGGTGGTATTAGTGCAGCGGCAGCGGGGGGCGTGGAGTAAGCCAGGAGTCTGGGGTCGGTGGGCTGCGTGAGAGACAGAGGCGGCTGCAGGCGGCGAGGGGCGTGGCTTACAGGCCCGTGAGCGGTTGGTGTCTATCAGCATGAGGGCCAGCTGGTTGTTCCTGTGGAAGATGTCCTTCCACACAATCGTGTCCTGGTGGCAGAGCTGGGGGTTCCGCTGGATCAAGACCCCTCCCTTCAGGATCTCTGTGGGGCGGGCAATAATCAGGTGCTTCTTCCCTCATCTGTCCTCTTCTGACCTCCCTCGGGGCCTGCCTGCCTTCTAAAAGGGGAATGGGGCTCTTAAACACGCCCCAGGTTCCTCAGGGAGCAGAGGAGACTCCTTCGGCATCTCTTAGCCCTGCCAACACCACCCCACACGTGAACAAACGGAGATCCGGGGCGGAGTGAGCTGTCCGTGTCACTGTCTCCTCTCCTCCACCTCTACTCTGGGCACATTGCTTAGCAGTTAAAAGAGAGTGTGAAATCCAGCCTCACCACCACTAACTCGCTGTGTAACCTCAAGCAAGTCACTCATCCTCTGTAAACCTCAGTTTTCTCATCTGTAAAACGAGAATAACACTGATGCTTCCCTTGCAAGATTAAAGCACGACTGAAATGGGGTTATGCAGGTAAAGCACCAGGCACTCAGAGTCTGGGACGCTGTCAGCTCCAAGGCTGCCACGTACAGTTACAGAGGTTGTTCACTGTACGTGTGCATTGAGCCAGGAAGTGGGCAAAACCCCAGCCTGCATCCTATCAAGCTATGTGGGCTGGCACAAGCTGTGACTTCCTGGGAAGAAGGGAAATCTTTTTCGAATCCTCACAAGGGCGCCTCCCCTAGCTCCACTTGCATCCATCCGGAAGGGACCCCAGTTCTTATTCACACGAAGCATCCCCATGGCTGACAGGGGCCCTGGTCAGTTCTCAATGACCAGCAGGGAGTTTCAACGATAAGGATGAGCACCTGTGAGGCTTCGCAGCTGCAGCTCCTGCAGCCCTCCCGGAGCAGCGCGTGCAGCAGGGGGGGCACCTTCCAGAAGGCCTCCGTTGTCCAGCACGGCCAGGGCATAGTTGTCCTCAAACAGCTGGGTGCCTCGTACGATCCGCAGCCTCTGCAGGGGGACCTGACTCACTCGGTTCTTGGCGATGAGCACGTAGCCCTGCACCTCCTGGATCTCCTGGGAGGGGACAGGGTAGGGTAGGGCTAAGGCAGGTCCAGGCCCTGGACCACTACCACCGCCCCCCCGCACAAGGCCTCCTCCAGGTTACCCTGTGCTCGGGGATCTTGGGCAAGGCCCCCAGCCGCTGACCAGTCCTGCTCCCTCAGGCATAAAATGGAGATCAAGGCCACTCCCCACATCCCCGAACCAGATTCTAGTACGATCAAGAAAGAAAAGGGCGGGGGCACACTCTGTAAACTGTAAGCAAGCACCCCACCCTCTCTGCATCTCAGTTTCTTCATCTGTAAAGGAAAGGCCTGGACGAGGTGATGTTTGTGATCTGACAGACTAAGCATCGCACCTGAGGCCCCGCTCCAGGGCACCATGGACACAACGCAGAGGCTGGTTTCCATTCTCTCTCCTGCTCCTGACCCTTTCACATACATTTTCCATGTGATTTCAAAATGGGCCCCCCAGGGAGTTCAAGCATGTCTGTTGCTCCCAATATACAGATAGGGAAACTGAGATCCAGTGAAGCCAAGGGCCTAGATCACATTCACATGGCTTGTCAGTGGCAGAACTGGACCGGGAACCGGCCAGCCCTTGCATTACTCCGGGTAGGAGGGGGACAGTGGCTGGGGCAGTTGGACAATGGAAGGTGATCATGCTGGCAAGAGAGCAAAAAATTTAGCAGAGGAACGGGTGCATTCCACCCAGAGATGTCCACGGCCAGCCACGTTGTAGAGAAGGAGTCAACTGGTCTTGCAGTAGGATGGACGGGGGTTAGACAACAGAAAGGACTTCCCAGTTGAGGAGCCACAACAAAAGAGGAAATACAGGGTGGGGAACACTCTTCTACCACCCATCTGCAAGCAGAGGGCTCAGCCCAGCAGGAAACAGGGCCTGGCTGGGTTTTGCCCATGGGCCTCACCTGCAGGAAGGAGAGGCTGGCATTAGCGGGCAGGTAGGTGAGCTCCAGGTTACCCTGCACCACCTGACAGCCCTGGTAGAGGTGGCGGAGCATGTCCAGGTGGGTCTCGGGACTGGCCAGCGGCCGCAGCTTCATGTCTGTGCCGGTGCACACTGGCAGGAGAGAGAAGATGGGTCAGAGGGCACTGCCCAGTGAGCTCTGCCAACCTGGCCACCTCTGCCAACCTACTCGCCAGAGTCATGCCACCACAGACAGCGAGAAAGCACAATGGAAGGATCCCTCCTCCTGTGTCGCTTGTACCCACAGAACGTGCAACAGCAAAAGAAAGTTTGCAAATTTGGGAAGAGGAGGGACATCAGGGGAGAAGCTCCCCTGACTCGGCCCATCCTGAGCGTCCAGAGGGCGTCTCGCTGTGCCAGCCTTAGGGACTTGCCCGTTTGATCCAGAGTGTTGGCTGGCAAAGAAAGCCTCCCTTTGTCCCAAAGGCACAACTCAGGGCCAACGGGTAAAAATCCCCCAAGAGACGCGATGATGAATCATGAATCCTCTGGATACCCCTTGACCCTCTCCCGAACAAACAACGCCACCCACGTGCCAACCTCCTGGCAAGGGGTACCCACCCCCACAATGCCACCCAGAAAGTGGGGAAGGAGGGTCAGCTGGAGTCATAGCTGGGGCATGGGGACCACCAGGGTCCTGGTCACTGCAGGGACTTCTGGAATTCCCCGAGGCAGAGAAAAGGAACATCAGATCCCAACTATGGGCATCCGGACCCGAGCTGCAGATGCTGAGCCAGAGTGCTGCCTACTCCAAAGGCTCCTAAGCTGGTACCTCACCCTTGCCACCTCCTCAGCGCAAGACTTCAGAACCAGCTGGCAGAATCTACGCCACGAAACTCCTGCCACAAGGGCATTACGTCAGCCCTGTGTACCTGCCTGGTGCCAACCACCGGCCAAGGAGCGTCAAGATGAACTGCCGCCCAGTCCACCTGGACCCCAGCCCAGTGTCCCTGAGACCAGAAGTACTCACTAAGCCCAGGGATACTAAAAGGGGTACACTAGCCCGGGTAAGGGGGCGCTCTGGGCAACTGCTGGCACCATGCTTGCCAGCAGTGGGGGCGATTAAAGTGCCCAGTTAAACCCGTTTTTCTGCTCTGGTGAGAAGATGAATCACCTGGCACATCTTGCCCAGGAGGGTGTGCCAGGGGGAGGTGGGTGGGGTGCACCCCCAGATCCACAGGTGCCTCAGCTGCCCTGAATTCCTGTTGGTCCCCACTCCACCTCCCAGGGACTACGTGCAGACTCAGGGGGACAGCACAGTGGCTGACTTTGAGGTCTGATCCCCTGCTCTCCCAGCAGCTTGGAGCCTAGGGTCAAATCCTGGGGGGTAATCAGAGATACCCCCTGCCTCCAGAAATCGGGGGAAAGGCTGGTGGGACAAGCCCCCAGGGTTCTGGCCTGGGCCAATGGCCACTAGCTGGCAGCCTCCCAGAAGCACCTAGAGTGGTCTCTGTTCCCACCCCTCTGGCCAGATAGGGAAGGAAGCAAAGAGGGAGGAATGGGAGGACCCAGAAATAGAACTCAAGGGTCCCTCCCCCCAGACTCCCAAGAGAAACAGGAGCCGGGGATGGCAGGCCAGGCCCAAAATAACGCCCGCTGCCAGGACCTCCCCCAGCCTCAGCAGCTTCAGCTGCTTTGCAGGCACAGCTGTCTCCAGGCCCAGACCCCAAGGCCCTGGCCCAAGCCCGGGGCAGGGGCCCGTCTCCACGCCCTGTGCCCTCTGCCGCCTCGAAGGGACACCAGCTGCGGTAGCCAGGCAATAGGAAAACAACAAGGGAACGCTCGGCAGGCACTCCGGGTGGAGTCTCATCCTCCAGAGGCTGCCTACAACCTCGGTCTTGCAAAGAAGGAAACTGAGGTTGCCAGGGGTTATTCTCCCAAGATCAGAAAGCCTGTGAGCAATAGAGGGAGGATTTGAACTCGAGTCTGCGCCGACTTCAAATCCCACATTCCTTCCACTAGACCTAACTGCACACACACCCCTCCCCACACCCTGTTCAAAGGTAAATACACACCAGCTCTGTTGATGCCACTGATTACATTATAGGCTTCGGGCAGGGCCGAGCGGCTGAGCTGGGTAGGAGGACCAGAAGGAGCAGCAGCCCCGCCCCACGAGTTTGTTTGTGTCCATTTTTGAGTCTGATTCAGACTAAACGTTTGCAACAGGTGGTAAAGTTGGGACCCTGAGACCTACTCCCAGGGAGCTGGAGGCTTGGGGGCTAATATCCTCCAACCTGACACCTCCTCTACCTCCACACTTCCCTCCCCCTCCCATCTCCTCATTCATCTCCCCCTCCCCAGTCCTCGCCATGGTCCCCATATCCACTCTGCCCCCCACTGATTTTCTGGGGCGGGGGTAGGAGGTCCTGTTCCACACAGGGGAGCGCTTTGTCTCCGGAGCACCTGTCCCTCGGGAGCCTCGCCCTCCAGATCTCTGGGGCAGTCAGTGTGACCGGAGCCAGGGACACAGTGGGCCCTGGATAAGTGTTTGCGGGATGAATGAATGAATGAATAAATAAATGAACTCCAATCAAGACTCTCCAAACCAAAAGGGACCAGTTGAGGTCACCATGTCCAGCCCTCTCTTCAGAGGCTGGTCACGGCCGCCATGTCCCTCTAGCGGGGTGTTAGTGGTCAGGTCCCAGCTCTGGGGGGGCTCTCAAGTGGGTTCTTTCTTCCCCACCAGCCTTCAGCCCCAGCTGCCTCTCTCGCTCACCAGCATGAAAGCCAACACTTCCTTTGGTTTCCATGAACACTACCTGCATCCCCAAAGCTCACCTCCCCCAGACCCGTGGGGCCAGAGCCCATTCCAGTGACACCAGGACTCACCCACCACACACGCCTGGGGCCAGGGCTCAGGTCATTAGGCCACAACCCTAGCTGGGCCACTCACGGTGTGACCTTGATCAAGTCCCTGGATCTCGAGGGCAGAGGTCAAATCAGATTCACCTCTACGTCCAGCAGTGCCTGTGACTTAGCAGGCACTCAGTGAATATTTACTGACCTGACCTTGACTGTGAGTGGGGGATGATGACAACTCTTACTCTCTGCAGAGAAATTACATGAGAGTTAAATGAGGTAACGAATCAAGAAACAGTCTGTAAACGTGACAAGGCTTTGTAAACAGAGCTGGGGCAACACAACATCGGCTATAATAATTCTCCCACTCCTTAAGAGAGCACGCACCCCTCACCCCGTCTCGGCTCTCTTCCCAGGGGTGGGGAGGAGAGGTGGTCTATTAAGGGATAGGGGTGTCACCCCAGAGGGGTTTCCCACAGGGCAGGGAGGGGGATCTCTTTCCAGGTCATCCCAGCACCCAGGGCCAGGCACTACCAGCCTGGCCCTACACCAGCTCCCCAGCCCCAGCCCGACACTGGTCCCTCCCTCACCCGTAGCCCTGTAGGTCCCACTGGCCTCTGGCCTGGTCCTACCCTCAGTCCCCTGCCATGCCAGGAGGGCCCAAGAGGAAGGCAGACATCGGCTGGTACAGGGAAGGAGAGGACTCCAAAGCCAAGAGGGAACCTGGTGGGGGGCGAGGAGCAGCTCACCCTCATTTTCTTCACCCTCATTTTCTAAAGCCTAGATAAGGGAGGTCATTCACCTAAATAACAAAATAGCACCTCTACCGGAGTCTGACCACCTGAATGCCCCTGAGGCTTTGCTTAACCCATTCCTGTCGAAGGGAATAAGACTTTGGTCAACTCTTAATGCCTCCTCGTCAGAGTCTAAAAATGCCCTGGACATGATTGGGTCGCTGGGAAGCCTTGGCTAAGTCACTTCGTTTCTTTGAACTTCAGTTTCCTCATCTGTGCACCTACTTCACAGGATTGTTGCAGAGATGAAATGAAACTGTAATGGATGAGAACCAGGCAAATAGGAAGCACGCTGTACTTTTCTAAAAGTTAAGGCAAGAGAAGTTCATATAGCAGGAGTCCGGGTAATTCCAAACCCAGAGAAAATTAACAGTGCTCTGTGTTTGACTTTGTAATACAATGCATTTTCTCTTTCGGCATTTGATCCTATCTTTCAATTATTTTTTTTCTTGAATATTAAAATGAGGTTACTTTCCCTGAGTATAGCAAAAAGAAGGATGCTGTTGGGAGAATCATTCAGGAATTAAACTATGAGCTCTGCAAGATGTGTTTGCTGCGCTTTACAAAACCTTGACCTCTAAGAAAAGAAAATCCCAACCCTCTCGGCCTTCCCCACCTCCCTTTCCCCCACATGCCTGCGCCAGCCCTCAGCCCTGGCATATACCGGGCGTGCTAGAGGCAGCTGAGTGGGGCTCTGCTTTTAGCCATTCCCCTGCACAACACACCCAACACCTCTCTCTGCACCCAGCACTGCAAGCGGAGGGGTGAGGAAGACCTGAGAAGCTCCCTGTCAATGGCGGGAGAACCGACCCCTCAGATCCCAGCACTGCAACAACCCGGCCGCCCTCCCCCTGCTCGACTCCCAGGCCCAGGTGAGGAGGGCTGCGGCTCAGCCTGACAGCCCAGCCTCGCCTGCCTCACCTCACGCTTCTCAGAAGGTCAGGGGAGAAGACGCCTGCCTGGGAAACACGGAGGGGAAGGGGAGGCTCCTGGGAAAGAGGAGTCTCCTTCCTCAGAGAGAAGGCTGCGCGGGGGCACCTCCCGCTATTCACAGCAGCTCTTGAGGGAGTTCCTTGAGAGGGCAGAGTTCAGCAGGGTGACTGCCGTTTGGTCACACAAAGGCCAGACACACAAACACACAGACCACACAACTCAAGAACACCCTAGTATAGACATCCCTCAGATAACACAGCAGAGCTCTGACAGAGGGGGCCCTTGGGCAACACACAGACAGCCCGACACCCACCCCTTCTCCAGACTCCCTGATCCATGAAGACCACCCACTACTCCTAGAACATTCTCATTCTGTCTTCTCACAACCAGGCGATGTAGGGAGCAGCAGCGGCCCCCCAATGTTCAGGGCAGATGAATATAGTGATTTTGAAGCTGTGGTTGGGGGTTGCACTGCCTGGGGTCCAATCTGGGACCCACCAATTACTTGCTGCTTACTTCACCTCTTGAAGCCCGGGTCTTCAAGCCTGGAAAATGGGCACACTAGTTAGGACTTCTCTTACAGGGTTGTTCTGAGGATGAAAGCAGGGAACCCAGACAAAACACGCACAGCACCTGGTACACAGTGTATTTCCAGTACACGTTAGCTTTCACCGTTATCGCACCCAGACGGACAGATAGGGCAAGACACACACTGCACCCCACCCCAGCACCCTTCCCCATACACAGCCCAAAGGAAAAGGCAGGACAACCCGGCCCTCGCCATACCCGCATCTGGCCCCGTTCCTTACCCTCCCCCTCCCTCCAAGTGCCCAGGAATCCCTCAGAACCCTCCCACTTTATGCCCCAGACCAGGAAGCCCACCGCCACCCCTCCGTGACCCACGCTCTCCAAGTCACAAAGCACAGAGCCCTAAGTCGGCCCTAACGAGACTTGTTCAAAACAAACGTCTCCCCCTTCCCCCACGCCAGTCTCCGGCGTGAGGCAACTCTGCAGTCGGACTGGCCACCCTCTGCTCCCCGGCTCTGGCTGGACAGGTTGCTTTCCCCACCTCCCCCCTCCACACCCCGATCGTGCCAGAAGCTGGAGTAACTCAACCCAGTCGGCCGAAAGGGGGCGGGGAGGGGGCCGGGCAGAAGGGACCCCCAGGAATCCAGCCCAGTCCAGTCTGGAGGCGGAGGCTGCCAACTGGAAAGGCTTTGAGAGAGGCGCTTGAGGGGGCTCAAGAAAGGGGAAACACACACACACACACACACACACACACCCTGCTATACACCCTTTGAGGGAAACTTTCTGAACAATTGCAGAGACCTCTTTTGACAAGTTCTGGAGCCGTCGCGGGGTCTGCAAAGCACAAGTCCCTCGAATGGGACGTCTAGAGCCGCTCCGGTGTAATCGCCCCCCTGCCCCACCTCCTCTGGTCCCTCCGAGCCCGAGGGCTGGCGGCTCTGAGCCCCCGGACTGTCCGAAACTTCGGGTCGGGAAGCTCCGATGGCCCCTCTGTTCCCGTCTGACCAGGGATTTAGACGGGGGTCCCAGGCTGCACGGGCCCGTCGCCGCTTCCTGCCCTCCCCACCCCAGACCCACCTTGGGTGCCCGCGGCTCCGGGGGGCAGGAGGGCGAGGAGGAGCCCCCAGCGGCACCAGGCCGCCAGCTCCATGGTGCTCACTGCGGCTCCGTCCCCATGGCTCCGGCTAGACCAGGCGGCGAGGGCGCCGGGCGGGCGAGGGGAGGGGGCCAGGCGCTCGCGCCGGAAAGAGCACCCAGTGCAGGGGCGGCCGGCGGCCTCGGGGGTCTTCTCGGCTCTGTGGGCACGATGGAGAGGAATCTCAGCTCCACAACTTCATTCCTGTACTTCCTCAAGGCAGCCCTCCTCCTCCACCCCCTCCTCCTCCGGTGATTGGGAGCCAGCGCGCTCGCAGCTCGTCCCCCCCCACCCCCACCCCCTCCAACCGCATTCCAGCAAGTCCCGGGGAGTGGCAACTCCCAGCTTCACTTTCTCCCTCTCTCCGCGCAGGCCTGGGTGGCGTTGCTGCCAGCGCGCGGACTCCAGGGTTGCCCGCAGCAGTTCTCACCCGTTTCCATGGAGAACCCCCCAAAGCAGAGGAGGGTGATGGCGCCCCTGCCCCGGGAGTCCGGGGCAAACGCTTTAGCCTGCCATTCTTAACTTTCTTTTAAGTCGCAGGTTTTATCTTAAACATTCCTGGCCGTTTGCATCCTACTCCATCCCATGCCTATTTGTTTTAATATCAAATAATGGTTTTCCTACCGCATCCTCAGGTAAAAATGTTAGTCAAGTAGGGGGATGTGTTGCGTTTAACCTGTGGCTTCCAGGACTCCCTGGCATACCTTCTCGAATCTTCTAGATATCTTTTCCAGTCTGAAAAGCATGCTTTTAAGGGGGTCTACAAGTTTGGGGAGTCAAATTGGGGAGAGATGTAGAAACCTACATCTCAATCCTTCAAAGAACATCCTTGTTTCTTTACGGGGCACTCAGCACCCAATTCATCCAAGGTTCCTTCTCTGTCCCTGGCCTTTTATTAGTCTGCTTAATTCCACCTCCCCACCCTGCATTCCACCTGGAGCCCCTGACCCAGTTACTAAGACCCGGTCGGGGGTCTCGTGCGGGTGGGGATGGAAGGAAGGCATGTTTTTGTTGGAAATGCCAACAAAATATTGCACGAGATACACTTATCCTAACAAATTATCTGTTGTTTATCTGAAATTCAAATTTAACTGGGCATCCTCATTTTTATTTGCTAAATCTGGCAACTCTAGTTGGAATGCTCAGCCCTGAGCATGTCTGTGCTGGTCAAGAGGGGATCAGAGGCACCTACTGGGGGCTGCAGAATGAAGGACATTAGCATCTCTTAAACTGCTTCCTTATTCCTAGCGTGGCTCTAGGCAGGCACTTTCACAGTAGGGAACTTGAGAACACGGCACTCTGGGATCAGAATGACCTCGGTTCAAATCTCAACTCCACCACACGTTAGCTGTGTGACCTTACACAAGCGACTGAACCTCTCTGGGTCTCAGTTGGCTCACTTGTAAAATAGCATCTGGCACACTGTGCTAGGGGTTAAAGGAGAGAATACTCCTGAAGCTCTAAGCACAGTACTTAGCACACAGTAATTGCTGGAAAAGTGGTCTCAGGTTTAGTTATACCGGGACAGATCCAGGTTTTGTGAGACCTGAAGCTTATGAAATTTGGGGGACTCTCTTTAAGAAAAGGAAAACAAAGTTATAAATACAAAATTAGACACATAAATGCAAATGAGGGGCCTGAAGCTTACCCCTCTTTAACACCATGGTAAGTCCACCTCTGGCTCTAATCAGTGATGATCAAACTGCAGGTCAGTATCCATTAGAAGGTTGGTTGTGAAACCAATTTCAATGATCAGGACAAGTCTGTCTTTCTTTTTTATTTTATTTATTTATTTAGTTTTTTCTGTTTTTTAAATAAATTTATTTTTATTTTTAATTTTTGTCTGTGTTGGGTCTTCGTTGCTGCACGCAAGCTTTCTCTACTTGCGGTGAGCAGGGGCTACTCTTCGTTGCGGTGCACGGGCTCTAGGCGCGTGGGCTTCAGTAATTGTGGCACGCGGGCTCAGTAGTTGTGGCTCTCAGTAGTATGGCACATGGGTTAGTTGCTCCACGGTATGTGGGATCTTCCCGGACCAGGGCTCGAACCCATGTCCCCTGCATTGGCAGGCGGATTCTTAACCACTGTGCCACCAGGGAAGTCCCAGTTAGTTTTTGAGAAATAGAATGGAATTGAAGATTGACTACAAGTGGGATAAGGGCATGTGTGTCCTGGGTGATGAGGTACAATGGATTTATTCTTTGGATTATAGTCATAAACGTTCAAGAAATACTGCTGTGTATGGGGACACAGTGGCCCTTCAGGATGGGCATCAATATTCCTACTTTCTCTAGGGTTAGAGTTAGAGTTAGGATGAGGGTGAGGGGCAAGGAAACGGAGGCTCAAACACGTTAAACAATTTGCCCAAGACATTCCCAGAGCTAATGAGGGAAATAGGTGAACAGCCAGCAAAGCCAGCCCCTCACCCTCACCCCATCACCCAGCCCAGGACCTAGTCAAGGTGCTGCTCAGACGCGTAGCCTCTCAGCCCTTCAGGGAGAGGAGACGCGCTCTGGCTCCAAGAGTCACTTGCTGGTCGCACACTGAAGGACTTGCACCGGGCGCCCAAGCTTGAGGCTTCAAGAGACCATCAGGGTCTTAGAGTCAGGGTTAGAGATGTCCTGTCTCCCCTGGGCCCCATGCTCCCTGCCATTGTGTTGGGAGGGCTTGTCCTGTCGGGAAAGCTGCTGTGATGGCATCCTTTCCTGAGTCCCTTACTCGGTGCCACCGTCTGTCCTAGAGCCACACTCCTCATCTCACTGAGTCCTCTGGCGGGGTGTTATCTTTCCCCATCTTGCAGAAGAGGAACCCTTGGATCCCGAGGTAACTGAGCCATGAGACTTTGGCTTTATCCATTTGGCTCCAGAGCCCGGAATCAAGGGTGCATGAACGCACCCTCCCTGCGGGTCCCTGCACAGGAGTCAGAGGGGGGGTCCTCCAAGAAATCGGGGCAACTGCTGGTCCCTCCCTCCACAAGGATCCCGCCTCCCCACCCCCTACTCCCGCCTTGGGCAGACAAGCCCACCCTCTCCCGCATCCCAGATCCCAGCAGGCAACTTGGTCTGGAGACAATGCTCAGTCCTAGATGGCTGCTTAGGGAGGGCGGAGCCAGTGGGTGTGGGGGCTGGAGTGGGGATGGGGGAGGAGCGGGGTCAGAACTCACGCCCCTGGAGGAGGCTCCAGCGGAGCTGAGTTTCCCAAAGAGAATGAACCCATTCAGAGCCAGGAAGGAAGGGGAAAAAACCTTGTCTGGCATTTGACAAGAGGAGAGGAAGGGGGGCAGGGGTGGGAGTTGCTGATTCGCTTCTCCCCTCAACTGCCCCTCCAGCAGGGCCTGCCAGGAGAAGCCAAGGAAAGGGGATATCTGAGGGACAAAGGCGGTGGGGGGGGGGTGCCCTCAGGAGGAGAAGGGAGGGGGCCAGGGGACTGCCAGGGTTGCTGGAGGAGCCTAAGAGTTTGCCTGAAGGGTCCGGTGAGGGACCCAGGGAGACAGAGACAACTGCAGAGGAAAGGGGTGGCAGGACAGAGGGCAGCCCCCCAGAACTGCCTGAGACGGTCTTTGGGTGGCAGGTACTGGGTCTGCGGGCAGTGGAAGTGACTACTGGCACTGAAGAGGCAGGAAGGGGCTCTGGCTTAGGGAGGTGACATCAAGGGGTCAACAGGCTGGGGTCTGGAACCAGCGGCCTGTGAAATACCAGTCAATCATTGACCAACCCCTGAGACTGGGGGCCCAGGAGGCCGTGTGTGTGTGTGTGTGTGTGTGTGTGTGTGTGTGTGTGTGTTGGCACCAGAGTCTCCTCCTCTCTGCCTACCTCACCAGCCAGCCTGCGGTCAGAGGATTGAAAACAAACAGAAAAAGGGAGGAGATGAGGTCCACAGTCCAAGGTCCAGGCCACAAACTGGGGCCTACCCCACAAGCCCTCTAGTCTGGGGCATAGTTTGTTGGGGAAGTGTCTGTATTAATTAGTTAGTTGGAAGGAATACCCTGAAAGTAGGCACAAGGCCTCTCTGGGGCCACCATAGAGTAATCTAGAAGTTTCTGATAAGAAAATCTGTCCTTCCTAAAGGTGGCCTTTTCAGAACACTTGCAGCCTAACCTCTGGGAGGCCCCTCTGTGGGCCCAGGATTAGCCCCAGTCCCCAGGTTAGCAAAGGAGCAGAGCCCAAAGGGCACACCAGACACGTTAGACCCTGAGCACGCTGGTTGCCCCCCTCAGCCCGTCACCCTCATCTCAGGAATGCAGGCCCAAGGCCTGCGTAGTTTGCCTTCCTCCCTCCCTAGGCCGCTTGTACTCTCGCCTCACCTGGCTTTAATGCACGTGCAGGAAGCACCGGGGCCATCCATCCTGGCCTGTGCGCACACAGCTGTCACGGTCTGTGATCCCGTGTCCTGTGCCGTCGGTGTGTTTGTGCTGGCTGCTCGCCATGTGTCCTTACTTTATCTGGGGGTCTGTCCTCAGACTAGCTGGGCCGTGTGGCCTTCAATAAGGCTTCACCTTGCCATCTGAAATATGAGAGAGTTGGACTGAATGGTCCCTGGTCACAGTGTTTTAGGATTTGGTGTGGGGGTCGTGACCCTTTCAACCCCTATGCTTGTCCCTCGAAAGCCCCATTGAGTCATCTGTTAGGCAGAATCCAGATTCCTTGTTTCACAATCACTGGGTCTTCCTGCTCCATTCAAGCCTTCAGGACCCCAAGCTCACCCCACTTGCTGCTGTAGATACAGACCACTGGGGTGTGAATGAGGACACTCTTGCCTCTGGCTTTTGGTTTGGGGAAGAGGAGGCTAGGAAGCTTCCAGAAGCATAAAGCTAGGGCAATCATGAAATCCTGATTTGGGAGGACAATTCCAGTTTCAGATGATTTCATTCATGGAACCCACATTGTTTATGCCTCCCTTTCTTTGCCCTTTCCATCCAGTCATCTTTAAGATCTATCAATTCCCGTTCTAATACATCTAAGCTTTTCCCCCTACCAGTCTAAGCCTCTGTCAGTTCTCTAGGCGAAAGCGCTGGCCTTTGATCTTCGCTCTACAGCTCTTGCCCCCTTTCAACCTGCCCCCTTTTCCCCCACAATACCAAAGTAAATGTTTTACTATAATTCAAAAAGTTACATGCACCCCATGTTCATAGCAGCACTGTTCACAATAGCCAAGGCATGGAAACAACCTAAATGTCCATCAACAGATGAATGGATAAAGAAGATGTGGTTGGGCTTCCCTGGTGGCGCAGTGGTTGAGAGTCTGCCTGCCAATGCAGGGGACACGGGTTCGAGTCCTGGTCTGGTAAGATCCCACATGCCGTGGAACAACTATGCCCGTAAGCCACAACTACTGAGCCTGCGCGCCTGGAGCCTGTGCTCCGCAACAAGAGAAGACGCGATAGTGAGAGGCCCACGCACCGCGATGAAGAGTGGCCCCCGCTTGCCTCAACTAGAGAAAGCCCTTGCATAGAAACGAAGACCCAACACAGCCAAAAATAAATAAATAATAAAATTAAAAAAAAAAAAAAGATGTGGTACGTATATATAATGGAATTCTACTCGGCCATAAAAAAGAACGAAATAATGTCATTTGCAGCAACATGGATGCAACTACAGATGATCATGCTAAGTGAAGTAAGTCAGAAAGAGAAAGACAAATACCATATGATATCACGTATATGTGGAATCTAAAATATGGCACAAATGAACCTATCTACAAAACAGAAACAGACTCATAGACATAGAGATCAGACTTGTGGTTGTCAAGGGGGAGGGGGAGAGGAGGGAGAGGGATGGACGGGGAGTTTGGGGTTGGTAGATGCAAACTATTACATTTAGAATGGATAAACGCCAAGGTCCTACTGTATAGCACAGGGAGCTATATTCAATACCCTGAGATAGACCATAATGGAAAAGAATAGTAAAAAAAGAATGTGTCTCTGTGTATAACTGAGTCGCTTTGCTGTACAGCAGAGATTGCCACAACACTGTAAATCAACTACACTTCAATTAAAAAAATAATAATAAATAAATAAAAATAATTTTTTTAAAAAGTAAATGTTTTAAACATAAATCAGATCGTTTCATTCGCTTTGGTGCTAAAACACCTCCTAATGGCTTCCCATTGCCTAAACTCTTCCCTGTGACCTGAGACCTTCTAGAATCTGGTCTCTGGTCTTTGTTTCAGTCTCACAGCCTTCCATCCATGCAGCCTTCTTTTCTATTTTTCAAAGATGACAAACTTGTTCCTGCCTTAGGGCCTTTGCACTGGCTGTTCCCTCAGCCTAGAACAATCTGCCCCCAGGTGTTAGCAGGGCTGGTTCCTTCTGGTCAAGAGAGTTTCAGTTCAACTGTCACTTTCTCAAAAAGTCTCTGACCACCCAATCCAATGTAGCCTCCACCTCCCTCCCCACTCCCTTGCCCTCCCTCCCTCACTTACGTTATCCAATTATATAACTCAATGCTTGTGACTACATGAAATTTTTTTTTTACATTTTCTCTTCCTTTTTAACTGATGACATACACAGATGGCACAAATTTTTCAAAGTACAAGAATAAAAAATGTCCCTCACTTCCCTGTCACCCAGACACACAATTCCCCTTCTCCGCAGAGGCAACAATTATTTCCACTTTCTTATATATCTTTCTAGATACAGTCTCTAAAATAACAAACATAATATATACTCTTATTTTTCCTCACATGAGGTGATGTGTAAACACACACACACACACACAAACACACACACTGTTCTTATACTTACCAAAACTATCATGAAAGCTTTTCTATGTCAGGACATTATAAATCTGCCCCATTCTTTTTTTTTTTTTTTTTTTTTTTGCTATTGAAAATAATGAACAATGCTACTATGGACAGCTTTGTACTTACCCCATTTTGCACTTGTGTAGGTATACCTAGAGATTGTGTAGATATACCTAGGAGAGAAATTGCTGGTTAGAAAGTCTATGTAAATTACTGGGTTACAGGGTATGTATATTTTACACAGTGCTAAATGATCCTACATAGTGATCATACCAATGTGCTCTTACATTAGCAGTGAAATTATCTTAGTCTTTTATTTGATACTCATTTGTTGTCTGTCTCCCTCCTCTGACCATGAGAAGGATGACACCTAGTTCATCACTGTCCCCAGAGACTTGCACATGGTAAACTGCAATACATATGTGACGAATTAGGAACCCTCATTGTAGACTATCCTCCCATTTTTATTCTAAGAATACGGTCAGTTTGCCTATGAGCCCTCAGCACACTATAATGTTTGCTTTGTCTTTCTCCTCCCTGGACTGGGAAGTATTTCTGATTCACCTATTTTTTTCCTAGTGCAATGGCTGACACCCAGTAGGGTTCAATAAGCCTGAGTTGAAGGAATGAATCAATGACTTTGCAGGCTGTGCTCACATAAGAAACCAAATGCAAGGTAGGAAGCAGATTAAGCTGAGGGGGCTCTGTGGGGAAGGATAGGAGGGTCTCTGTGTTGAAAAGTGGGGAGATGGAGAAGCCTGGTAATTGTGTAGGGCTCTTCTGGCAGGCAAAACTCTCAAGAGATGTCCCAGAGAAACAACACCTCATCTCCCACCAGGACAACATGACAGATGTCTCCACCGCCCTCTCCACCTTTAACATAGGATTGTTTTCTCCATCAGGTAGCCATGAGTTTTCAAGGACCTATGAAATGTTTGAGACATGAACAGATTTTCAATGTTAGCTCCAAAATACGATAAGAAAACTACAAAAAAATTAATATTTATTAAAAATGTACGAAATGTAACACTACGTCAATTATTTACAGCAACTCAATTCAACTATATATAGTTACTTATAAATTTCTTTAATGTGGGTGTTGCCACATTTTAACATGTTTGATATAATATAGGATGAGGCTTCCAAAATTGGAACCTTAAAAGTTTTAAAAGAGCTCTATTTCTACCTTGGTGTTCTCTCAAAGGGAGAATTCCTGCTTTGTCCATATTTCACCCTCTTTAATTCTAAATTTCCTCATCTTTAAATGGGGATCCTCATAAAAAGGTTCATCCAAGCGTTATAGTAAGGACAAAATAAAATAATGTATTATAAAAGGACTGATCTATCACACAAAATTGTAAATAAACTATACTTCAATTAAAAACTAAAAAATAAAATTTTAAGATTAAAAAAAAAAAAATGAAACGATCCATCAGATGCAAAGTAGTATTAGCACTCTATTGTTTTCCATCAGCTCCTGGAGGGCTGAGTGGTTGTTTTGTTCATTTCAGCTTCCCAATCAGTATCAACTGGGTGCCCAACTCCAGGGGACACTATTCATGTTATATTTAACTGGAAGAGACACCATTCACAGAAAATAGAATGTGAATGAAGCACCCCTGAGCGCCATTCACAGAACATACAATATGAATGGTGCCTCCTGGAGTTGTGCCTTGCCACCTTGGTGCTAGGGCTAAGTGCTCAGGAAATGTTTGCCAAACGAGTGAATGAACAGAATCCAAATCCAATTTTACTTCCAGCTCATTCCACCTCCCAAGATAAAAAGCCGACCAGGGGTGAAGAGAGTGGAGAGGAGGAAAGGCAGTCATTAATCTACACACACACTAATTATGCATCTAGCTACAAGGCGTCAATGCGCCAATGAGACGGGTGTGTGTGTTTGTGCTGGTGGTAGTGTGGGGAGGAGGGGTGATATAAAGCGAGTGTTCTATTCCCAAAGATCCTCCTGTTAATTTTTCTTGAAACAGGACACCTCTCCTATCTCAGCGTGGTCTGAATCACACTGGTGATTTGACAGCCCTGGTTTGGCGCCCAAATTCTTACGATGAATAACGTTGTTCATTTACTTAAAAAAACAACAACAAACACAAAAGCAAAAACAAAAACAAACAAAAAAACAACGCGTTCTTAGCGAGTGCCTACCCTGAGGTAAATTCTGTACTAGTGCTGGTAGTAGAGTGGTAAACAAGACAAAGAGACCACTGTATGTTATAGCACCCTCCAGGTGTTACCACCCCCAGAAGTAGTGTTTAAGTTGAGACTAAAAGAATCAGCAGGAGTGATAGCAAGAGTGATACAGACGAGGTAGAGCCACGGGGCTTGAGAGACATGACCCCTTGAGGGGAGTCTGGGGCAGACGAGTGAGGGAGACCAGTAGGCAGGGGCTGGATCGTGCAGGGCTTGTGGAGTTATGATTTTATCTTGAGGCAAGTGGGAGCCAGTATTTTATGAAGAAGGATGACATGGTCAAATTTGAATTTTTGGAAATAGAGCATGGGCTGGAGGGGTATAAGTAGAAGTAGGGGGATGTGTTAAGAGGCTAATGCGGCTGCCTCGGCGACAGACGATGATGTCTTTAACTAGGGTGGCGGTGCCAGTGAAGATGGAGATAAATGGACAGTTCCGGGTACATTAGGGAGTGGAAACCCGACAGGGCTGGGGACAGAAAACTTGCCCTACCTGAAATAAAGAGGCCCTGGAAAAGAAAGAAGACGGATGTTGATAAGATACCACTTTATTTTGCTTCTTAACCCACCTGGTGTCTCCCCTCCCCTAACCCTGACGTCTGTTACATGCAAATAACATTAAGGCGAGGGGCGGGGCAGGCGCCCAAAAAATTCCGGGAACGTTTATTTAAACTGGGGTGGACTTCAGCGGAGAGTAGATGAAAGAACACAAGGCACTTCCGGTTACTCCGGAAGTGAAGACTCCTAAGCTCCTCCGCCGGCGGAGGGCCAGGGTGAAGGGATGGCCGGGCGAACGGTGCGGCTGGTGCTGCTGGTTGGGGCAGCCGCACTAGCAAGCGGCTCCCAGGGCGATCGCGAGCCGGTGTACCGCGACTGCGTGCTGCGGTGCGAGGAGCGGAACTGTTCGGGGGCCGCACTGAAGCACTTCCGCTCCCGCCAGCCAATCTACATGAGCCTAGCAGGTAAGCCCCACCCCGCTATAGGCCCCGCCCATTGGGCTTGCCCTGCCCCTTTCGCCCCCGAAGACCACTCTGCAATCTGTACCTTAGTTCCTCTCCCGGGTCCATTGTGAGTGTGAGTGAGTGGAACCCCAGAGTGATTAGATAGTCTGTCAACCAGGAGCTTCATTTACTTTTTATTTAGTCAGTCAAATGGGCATTTACTACCTCCTGGGTACAAAGACCTGGAAGGACACTGAAATCAGACCAGGGTCCTGACTTCGGGGCTCACAGTCCCCAAGGGGACTTTAGCCTTCTCAAGGGCAAGGGAGAGGATGATTTGAGCCCCAAAGGACTCTTAGATTAAGTAATAGGGAGGAAGGAATCGTTTCTGGCTTTGAGGAGGTGGGGGCAGTGATTATCTTGGAACATTCGAGAGGAAGGGCTTCTGGATGGATGCATTAAATCTAGGCCTGTGGCCATAGTGGGCACTTCCTTTGTGGCAGGTGTCAAAATAGTTATTTTTCACAACAACCCTTTGAGGTCAATTCTCTTAACCTGATTTTTGCAGATGGGGAGACTCAGAGAGGTTAAGTGTGCTGCCCAAAATCACACAGCCAGTAAGTGGTAAAGTGGAGTTTTTAGTTCTGGCCTGTTTGACTACACGTTTCTTCTCTTTACTATCCCTTTGCATACCAGACAGAAAACAGAGAGTGGAGGCCCTGGACAGATATGGACACATCCAGCAGCTTGGTTTACTCAGCGAGCGGGGTGCATGAAAAGGAGTAGTGGGAAATAAAGTTAGAAAGGGAATATGGGGCCTTAAAAGTCAGACTGAAGAATCTGGGCTTCATTTTCATAGATGGGGTGTAAAACGGCAAGGGTTTCTCCCTGGTGAGTGAGAGAAAATCCTGTGTTCAGGAAAGGCAAACGTAAACCCAGGTATCCACAGATGAGTCCATCAGATGGCAAAGTCTCCGTCTTGGGTGAAAGGAAGAGAGAAGAAACATCTCCACTTGCTCACTGTACACTCCTACTGGCTAAAACACACACACACATGCCTTTCCCTTATTTATATTTTACACCATCTCTCATCCATCCAAGCAGGAAGCTAGAATTTTCCGATTTCTTCTGGTTCTCTCCAACCTGCAGGACCTCTTGGCCTGTTTGAGTTTGGGCCCCATTCGAGCTCGCTCTGTGCCTCCCTATGCTGGGGAGTTCACCAGGCCATATTTATCTGTTTCAGGCTGGACCTGTCAGGATGACTGTAAGTATGAGTGTATGTGGGTCACCGTTGGCCTCTACCTCCAGGAAGGTCACAAAGTGCCTCAGTTCCACGGCAAGGTGAGTTGGAGGGTCAGGGTTAGGTAGATGATGGGAGTAAGATGCCTCTAGTTGGACCACGCTGTCCAAGCAGGCCAGGGTGTGGGGTGATGAGTGTGTGTTTGGGGCAGGTACCTGTTTTTCTCAAAACATGCTGGTTATCATCAGATGGGAACAGTGTGTCCTGCCTCTGGATTTGAGGTAACAGGATCTGGGAGGCTTTGGAGTCTCCTCAGGGAGTGGTCCTGGGCTGCTTAGGGTGGTTGAGATGCCCACCTTGCTACAAAGACCAATTCCCTGAGCATCCCCCGGCACACTTTCTGTTGCTTCTTCAGTAGGAGTCTGGATTAAAATAATAATAGCCCCTCAGATTGCCCAGCGAGACAGATTGCTGATGCCTTTTGATCCAGTATGATCCTGTTCTAGAGTGTTGAGGTTGGCAAGAATTATTCTTCCCAGTTTGTCACAGAGTAAGCTGAGGCTCAGAGGGCTGTGGTTAGTGGTAGAGGAGGGATTAGGACCTGTGTCTTCTAGATGGCAGGTCTGTGCTATTTCCACCAGGCCATACTGAGCCATCCACACCGCCCGGCCTGGTCTTCCCAGTGCTGTGAGTGCTGGCCAGGATAGAGGGGTAACGCTCACCCAGGGACTGCAGGGGAGTTTGCGGAGCTGAAGAGGGACTGCCCCTGAGGCTTTGGCCAAGGTCCAGAGCTGCGGAGCCGGCCGGGGGCCTGGTGATGCAGCAGGTCAAGCAGCGGTAGGTTGGACCAACTGGGCATTGCTTGCTCCTCAGACCCCTCCCTGTGCTCCTTTTTCAGTGGCCCTTCTTCCGGTTCCTGTGCTTCCAAGAACCAGCTTCTGCTGTGGCCTCTTTCCTCAATGGCCTGGCCAGCCTGGTTATGCTCTGTCGCTACCGCACCTCCGTGCCAGCCTCATCCCCTATGTACCCTACCTGCGTGGCCTTCGCTTGGGTAGGTAACCTGGCAGGATTCCTGCTCAACACCCTCACCCAGGAATGAGGAACTCTTAGATCCCCATTATCACCCACCTAGCTTCCCCTCTGTTTTCCAGGGTTAAAGTTGCAGCTATGGGATGGTCGAGCCTGGGGAGAACATGGAAGGTACTGAATTAGGCCTTCCGTTTCTAGCAGAGTCCTAGGTCAGGCTGTTTGAGAGAGTGAGAGAGAGGAAAGAAACATTGTTCTTGTCCTGAAGCAGGAAGCTGCTGAAACACCCAGCAGGGCAATTTACAACCACAGAAGGGAGATGGGTGGTAGGGAGCATGCGGGGACCACAGGTCTTTCCAAGGACCCCTCTGGAAGGTTCAAAGCACTGTCAACCCCAGCTGAGGCCTGGAGGCAGTAGCAGCCACAGCATTCCATCTAGAGTTCAGTCTGGTCTTAGACCATCCCTGGAGAAGCTGAAATATGTTCCATCTGAGTATCCAGAGAGGGCTGTGAGCTTCACAGAATGGCTGGTCAGAAGAGCCAGCATCCAGAGCGTGGAGCTGTGTGAGAAGCAGGGACCGTGGTGCAGGAGCCACAGCAACCTTGGAGGGGGGGGGTGTGGGAGGAGGAGGTGGCGGTGGATGTCTCTAGACCAGAGCTACCACTGGAAGCCTTAGGGAAACAGCCCACCCTCACTCACCTTCCTGCCATCAAAGCAGCCTCTTGTTCATATATCGAGCACCTGCTCTGTGCCAGGCACTTTGTTGGGTGCAGGAGAGCCACAAGGATATAAAAACAGACAGGTCCCTGCCCTCTGGTACTAATCACATAAGCACACAATTGAATGTAAAAGGACAGCTGTGAACAAGTGCAGTGGAGGATAGATGTGTGCTGCTGTCGGGGTGTGTGATGGGGTCTAGACCAGTACAGGGCAGTCCAGGGAGGCCTTCCCTGAGGAAGGGGTGTGTGAGGTCAAATCAGAATGATGAGTGAATGTGCACTGGCAGGACAGAGTGCAGGTTATATGAGGACCTGAAAGGCCAGGAGACCGACCAGGCAGGAAGCTGGGAGGGGGTGTGAGGCAGGTGGGCAGGTGGGCAGCAGGTGGAGCCTGGAGATGGATGGGGATGGAGAGCCTGGAAGGCACAGTAACACTTTAGATCTCGACGGTCAAAGCCTCATGAAGCAATGAGGGTTGGAGAGAAGGGGCTTCGTGAATAGATCTGCTATCCTGGCTACTGTGTAGAGACCAGGTTGGAGCGGGCAGGAGTGGATGCGGGGCCTAGTTGGTAATTTTAGCATGGGGCACAGTAGCGAGACTAGAGAGGTGGCCTGGGTCTTGGGAAGGAAAGTATTAAAGAGAATATGTTTGAGCTATGTTTTGGAGGTGACATTAAAATTTTTTAAATGTATTTATTTTACAAACAACTACATAGCTGTTACTGTGTGCCAGGCACCCTTCTAAGCGTTTTATAAATGTTAACCTTGTTAATACCATAACAAGTTTATGAGGTAGGTAGTATTATTGTCCCCAGTTTACAGATGAGGAAACCAAGGACTGGAAAGTTTAAGTAATCTGCCCCGGAGCCAGGGTTTGAATCTAGGCATCTGGCTCCAGAGTCTACACTCTTACCTTCTTGGCTGTGTGGATAACCTAAGATGGGAAGAGAGGAATCAAGGATGACCCCTGTGCTTCTGCTTAGGAGACAGTGATAGAAACTGTGGATGCGGTCACCAGGGGAGAACTTGGTGAGAAGAGAAGGGGTCTAGGATGGAGCCTCGAGGAACCCCAAAACTTAATGGCTGAATAGAGGAGGATGAGCCAGCAACAGAGACAAAAGGAGTGGCCGGAGGGGGAGGTGGGAAATGATCCATCGTGTGGTTGGGGGAGCCCTGGGACAAGGACAGGAAGGAGAGAGTAGGCCATACTCCTGAGTTCTGCTTCAGTCAAATAAAATGAGACTGAAGGCCGCCCCTAGATCTCTGAGGACCTTGGGGAAACTGACAGTGTTGGGGTGCCGGAAGTCCAGGCCAAACCTCAGACTTGAGGGATGGGGATCGGAAGCAGGGCAGCAAGGAGGCTGCCGAGCCTCTGGGTGATGCAGCTCCTCCCTAACACTTCCCATTCAATAGACGTTAATAACTTTTATCAGTTACAGAACACAGATTACGTGACGGGCATGGTCCTCAGTTCTGTACATACATTTTCTCACTTAATCCTTGTGATACCACTGTGAGCTTTGTGGAAGGCTCAGAGAGGGGAAAACCTGCCCCAAGTTAACAGCTAACAGGGTAGTGAATAGTGGAGACAGGCTGGCACCCAGGGCTGTCTGGCTCCAGGGCCTGAGCACCTAGTCCCTCTCTGGGCTCTCTCCACGTGCTGTGCGAAATGCTTATGGAGCATCTGCCGTGGGTGGAGAAAGAGGTTAGCACTTGTGGTAGCTGAAGTCCCCGCCCCAAGGAGCTAAGCCAAGTGGGAGGTCCAGGTCCTGCCAATCTGGGCGGCAGGATGGAGGCAGAGGTGAGGAGGGCTCAGGGAGAGAGCTTTGGGAGCTGTGAGGTGGGGAGATCATATCGTCTGGGGGAGAAGTCTTTTCAGGGAAGCGCAGAGAGGAGGAGAGGCTTCATCCGGGATTCGTAGGCCTGGTCAGGCTTAGACGTGTGCACGTGGCAGGAGAGGAGGTTAGATTCCAGCATTCCAGGCTGGGGGCACAGCAGGAGCAAAGGTGCAGAAGCTGGTCAGTGTGGGGCCTGGACAGGCATCCTTGGGAAGGTCAGCCTGACCACAGCGTGGCTGGGTGAAAGGGAGTCGAAGGGGGGTAAGATGAAGCAGAGAGGGCCCCAAGTGCCAGGCTGAGAGGCAAGGACTCTTGTGTAGGCAAGGGCCTGGCATCAGCCCAGCCTGTCACAGGCATGGGTGGGATAGAGCTACCACTTCCTGTTTTAGGCCTCGCACAGAGAAGGGAATTTGGTCCTGGCCAAGAAAGCAGGAAGGGTGGGGAAACTGAGGACAGTACACCCGTCCCCTTTCCCTTGGGGTTCTTCCAGGGACACTGCCGCCTGGCTCACCGCTTTACCGCCCCCTCGCCCCTGCCCCTGTTAGCACAGGACAGCCCGGCCTGATCTCTCCGAACTAAACTCAGAGCCTCCCTGGGTGGACGTGCTGGTCTGAGGGTCCCAGCGTTTGTCTTCACGACACGCGCCAGAGGCCAGTGGTCACTTCACAGCTCTTGCCTTGATCTCCCTGTTTCTTGGGTCTTTCATCTCACTGGCATCTGCCACTCAGCTTCCTTCTTGGTGAGGATCATACTTCCCAGGTGTACCCTGCAGTCCAGCGTGACCAAGGACCCTTAGGGACAGATCAGGAGATGTTAGGTTGAGAGGGGACAGATACCTGGGGCCTGTGTCACAGGGCACCCTATGGGATGTGGTGTCCTGGGACGTGGGACCCCCTTCACGCCACCCATAGGCCCTCGAGGGACAGAGTCTCAGTGCCCACACTCCCTTTGATGATCCAGTTTGGATTTTACACTTGATCTTTAGTCCTGTGTATGTTTGCACGCGCGAAGGATCCCAGGCTCTGTGGAGGGTGTGGCAGTGGACTTTGTCCTGGGCTGGGTTTTCTGGAACAAGTGGGGCTCCTGATTTCTGGTGGGGTGGGGTGGGAAGGCCCCCCAACCTGCTCCAGCTTAGGTCTTGGGAAGGGGAGTGGGTCTCAGTCTTTTTCTCCGGGAATTAGCAGAGCTAATGAAGCTTTGGCACGAGAAGTCAACCCCTGCCTTGGCATTTAGACCTGGACGTAGGCTGGGCAGCAGCCAGGCTTTGGAGGAGCCTTGAAAACTCGGCCCTCCACAGACCTTTGACTTCGTGGAATCAGGGGCCCCTGCTCTCTGCCGAAGCTGCCAGGCCAGACCAGTGCTCTGCCCCTTCATCCAACAAGGAAAGGTCCTCAGGGGTAGAGGTGAGGCTGAGGGTGCCGGGAAGTCCCAGACTGTCTCTGCAGGATGATTCAGGGAGGTGGGGACTAACTGTACCCTACCTCTGCTGAGGGAACTGTGAGAAGAGACAGGTTAAGCCTACAGCAGAATGGTGGCTAGACTTCAGGAAGGACATCCCTACGGTCAGACAAGAGCCAGTGGAACAGGCAATGGCAAGAAATCAAGGGATTTTTTTTTTTTTTCGGTACGCGGGCCTCTCACTGCTGCGGCCTCTCCCACCACGGAGCACAGGCTCCGGACGCGCAGACTCAGCGGCCATGGCTCACGGGCCCAGCCGCTCTGTGGCATGTGGGATCTTCCCGGACCGGGGCACGAACCCGCGTCCCCTGCATCGGCAGGCGGAATCCCAACCACTGTGCCACCAGGGAAGCCCAAGGGATCCTTTCTGATGGTGGAAAAAGCCCCCCTTCTCTAGTCTCCATCCACTTCTTGCCCATTCCTTTCTCAGGAGTGAACTGGGGCCGGCTTGCCCTGCCTGAGGCCTCTGGGGGGGGCCCAGGATGGCAGCAGGCATCATATTTAACATTCTGCCTCCCCCACTTCTGAGACACCGAACTATTTAAAGACCCACTTGTCCCCACCTCAGTGGTGTCAATGACAGCCCCGAGCACTGGGGCTTAGTACTGGGGTCGAATTCCTGACAGATCTGGCTCACTTGGCATCCAACCAGTTTCACGGCTGTGATATTTTTGTCTCAATTTTCCTATTTTCCAACAGACTGAAACAGCCTCCTGCTCTCCCTCCGCCCAGCCTTCCTTGTCCCCCACCAGTTCCACCCTCGTTGGCAACCTGCCCCGCCTCCCCCTTTCCTCAGTGTTTATGCAAAGTTCTTGGCGTCCATCGCCCTCCTGGCCTGTCTGATTGACCAGTTATCCCCCCGCCCCCTCATGCTACTCAGGCTTGGCTGAGGAGGCTGGGAGCAGCCGTACACTTGGGCTGTCCCTTCCCTCCACGGCCCTCTGTCCCTTCGCTTGAGTCTTGATGACAAACTCAAGTGAAGAGAAGTAGCATCTCTTCGGTGCATCCTGGTGGGGTAGTGGCTCAGGAGCAGGGAGGAGGGGCCTCTTCCTACAGCTGAGGCATCTGCGTTCTGGAATCAAGAGACCCTGGGGCCCTGTGGTTTGCCCTGGAACATTGTGACCTTTGCGGGGGGGGGGTGTCAGGTGAAGGGAAGTGGCAGGGGGTCAGTCCCTGGACATGATGAAGGAAACTGACATTTCTGGGTCGCCTAGCGTGTGCCAGGCCACAGTAACAGCCACCACTTACTGAATGGCTTCTTTGCGCCCTGTATTTTGCAGACATCGTCCTCACAACCCTCTTACGCAGTGGATGCTATTATGAACCCCGTTTTGTAGGTGAGGCAGCTGAGGCTCAGAGAAGCTGTTATTTGTTCAAGATCACACAGCTCTTTAGGGGCCGAGGCAGAACTTGAACCCAGAGTCCATCTCCTTATGGAGGCTGCAGACATCCTGCCCCCAGCCTGGAACTATGGGATGAGCCTAGGCAGTTGTGGGGAGACCACCCCTTCTTGGCCTAGACCTCCCTGGCCGGCAGGGAGAATGGGAGGCAGACTTGGGCTCTTTGGCCTCAAGTCTGTGAAGTGGTGTGAGGATCCCACACTGGTCAACTAGGTGGGGAGAAGTAACTCCTAATGTTTAACCCTGTTCCTGGGCGCTGTGCTGTACACTGTACTTGTATTGCTCATTAAATCCTTATCAATACTATGATTATTCCCATTTTACAGATGAGAAAACTGAGGCACAGCAAGGCTAAATAACTTGCCCAAGGACACACAGGAAATGCAGAGGCAGGATTTGAACCCTGGCAGTCTGGCCCTAGGGCCTGCATTGTTAATGACACTATCTCCCAAATCTGTGGAGAGGGTCAGAAGAGGAGCCCTCCATAATGGGAAACTCCCAAGGGGAGAGGGGACTTTTCAGGGGTGCAGAGTCCAGGCTTCAGGTGGGTCTCTGTAAGTGGAAGGCCCCCTGGGGAGGCAGTTGGACAGGGAACCAAGCCGCCCCCAGCCCCATCCCATAGAGCTAAGCCCTAGCCCTGTGCATCCCCCCCACCCCCCAGCCACCACTTAGTTCAGTCCTCCTGTCACCTCCCCCTTCCTGCCATGGGTGACAAGGAGGCCTGGCTGGCCGCCATTCCCTGCTGCCTTCCCCACCACCTCCCCCTCACGTTGGCTCCAGGGCTACTCTTCCCCAAGGGTGTCCCTGTTCCTCGCCTGCCCAGGAGACCTGGCCCATGTGATCGCCTGGGCCCCGTCTCCAGCCCCGGGCCTGCTTCTCTCCCCACGCTGACCCTGAGTACCACAGACTCTGCAGAAGCAGAGTCTGAGAAACGACTCTGCTCTGGAAAATGACCCGTTTTCCAGCTTCCGGACCATGCCTCCATTGCTGTCTCTGGGGAAGGGATAGCACCAGGGATGGGACAGGATGGCTGTCCTCAAAGGAGGAAGCAGCCTGACCTGGACTGATCACCTGACATCAGGGCTGGAAAGGGGACAAAGGATCACTTTGGCCAGCCCCTGATTTGTCCCAGGGGGAAGCTCGGGCCCAGAAGGACAAAGCCTGTGCCCAGGTCATGAGAAGCATACGCAGCAGGAGTTAGCCCTGGACCCAGGCCAGACAGGCTTACACCGGACTCCCCGAGCCTCCAGAGACTTCCAGCTTTGCAGCAGAGCCCAGGCCTCCACCCCATTGCTCTTCCCGTTTCCTCATAAGCCCCCTCGAGCCTGCATTAGGGAACTCATCCTACCCTCTGACCTTCCTGCTGCATACCGGCTGGAGAGTGGCTTTTTACCCTGCTCCCTCTGTCCCCTGCCTGTCCAGTTCTCCTGGTATACTGGACCCCACTGAGCAGCTCCGGCCTTTACCCATCTCCGGCAGGCCTGTACCACCCTAGTGCATCCACCCCCACCTCCAGGGCGTTCCAGGCCAGACCTTGGCTGTTTCTCCCTTTGGCTGCTTTCCCAGCCCTCCAGTGTGTGTATCTCCACCCCAGCCCACCCTTCTTTCAGTACGTTGGGCTTCTGCTGTGGACACAGCAGTCCCTCAAAAAAATGTCAGCACCAACTCCCACAAGAGGCAGGCCTCATTTGCAAGATGATCTGTGCGCTCTCCCCGCGGTTAATTTCCAGGAGAAAGGCCTCCAGCGTTCCCTTGGGCCCTTGCCCACCGCTGCCCCTCCAGCCCTGCTCCTCTACTCCTCCCAGAGCTTGGAGCAGCAGCCACTGGCCTGGGCCTGGAGGGTTGGGCCGGCCCAGCCGGGAGGAGGCTGGGGTCCGTTGGCCAGGCTCCTCCTCAGAGACTGGCCCCAGTGGGACCTACTTGATCTCCCTCCCTTGCTTGCTTGCTCTGGACACACCCCATGCTGGCTCGAGCCCCTCCACCCCACCCACTTCATTCCCGCCACCAGAGGCTGAGGTCACTGGTTCACCTGGCCCGGGTGGGGCTGTCATCAGCACCTGCCAGTTGGGGGAGGAGGTGAGGTTCCCCCGGGGGCTGTTGTCTTAGCCACTGAGTAACTAGGGAACTTGACTGTGCTGGAACTGGTTCCCGGGCCAGGCCGGAACCTGTGGCGGCTGCAGCCCCCGTGGCCTTGGGGGTTCAGGGTGGTGGGAAGCTGAGCCTGACGGCCCCGGGCTGGGTGGGGGTGGAGGGACACGGGTTTGTCCAGTCCATGGGCTCCAGGGCCCAGGGGAAGCATGCTTCTCAGCTCTGTAGATCCTTTTCCCCAAAGTGAGATGGATGTGAGCCCTCTGGGGGGTCTTCCCCACCTTGGGGCACCACACTCACCAGCCACTTCCCTCCTCAGGTCTCCCTCAATGCTTGGTTCTGGTCCACAGTCTTCCACACCAGGGACACCGACGTCACAGAGGTGAGCGCCCTCCCACTCCCGTTTCTGCTGGAGACAGTCCCCAGCGGAGCCAGGAGCGGTGGGGCAGAGCTGAGGAGCCAGGAGCGGTGGGGCAGAGCTGGCTTAGTTCTCTCTTAGTTCTCGTGCTGACTCGGTTCACGGAGCACTTGCTCTGTGCTGGGCGTTTTAAACCTATTCGTGCACTTGAGCCTCACTTGACCCCTGTGAGGCAGGTGTGATTATTGGCTCTTCTTAACCGATGCGGCAGCTGAGCCTTGGACGGGGTGAAATCACTTGCCCAGCATCATGCAGCCAGTGAAGGGGTGCAGTCCAGACTTGAGCCCACAGCTGCTGAGCTCCAGACCACGCTCTGAACTCTGCGCATGCTCTTACGTTCTGGAGTCTTGGCGGGCACCCTCTACCAATACCTCTAAAGCCTCGCTGCTGAGCACACGTTTTTTTTTAAATTGTATGTGAATACAAGGGTCAGTCTATTGAATTCAGGCATGAGACAGCGATAGACAAAAGGAGCACGAGACACGTCCCCACCAGCCATAGGCCTAGGACTCCCACGTTAGACTCTGGCTGGGCCTCTGCCACCCCCCCCTGCCCCCATCCCTAGCGGGTCCCCTCTGGAGCCCGCCCTGCATGAAGCCTTGCCCACCACCTGTTGCCCACACACTGGCCCTTCATCCAGCTCTCCTTGTCCTCAGAAAATGGACTACTTCTGTGCCTCCACTGTCATCCTACACTCAGTCTATCTGTGCTGTGTCAGGTGAGCCCGCCTTGGCTGCTGGGGGAGCAAAATCAGACCCTGGGGGCAGAAAGGGGTCGCCAGTCTCTCCGCTGGGGGTGCCGTCCCAGGGCTTTCATCTCGCACGTGCATACGCTCCAGACGGCTCTGGAGAGGGACTCTGTGGTGGGACCAGGGGCTCTGGCTCTTTCCAAGGAGGTTGGCAAAGTCCACAGGAATTGGAGGCCTGTCCTCCTAGCCTGTTTTGATGGGGGAGGGGGCAGTGGCTCCCCCACGCTGCTGCTGCTGCGGGACGGGTCACCCTGCATCTGAGCGGCTCTGGGTGGCGGGGCAGGACCGTGGGGCTGCAGCGCCCGGCCGTGGCCAGTGCCTTCCGGGCCCTCCTTCTGCTAATGCTGACGGCGCACGTCTCCTACCTGAGCCTCGTCCGCTTCGACTATGGCTACAACCTGGCGGCCAATGTGGCGATCGGTGAGGTGGGACAGGGTCTCTGGGGGGCTGGACCATCTGCAGAGCTGCTGGCTTGGGGTGGAGGTGGGCATTGGTGCTGTTCCCAGAGAAGGAGCTTCTAGAAAGACCCTTAGGGGGAGGGAAGGGAAAAGAATTGGGGGTGGGAGAGGGGGGAGCTTGGGAGGAGCCCCTGAGGGGGGCCCTGGGGTCACAGAGCATGGGAGCTAGGAGAGACTTTGGGAGGAGAGAAGGTCGGGGAATGAGCCTCTCCCCGCCCCCACCCGCCCCCAGGCCTGGTGAACGCGGCGTGGTGGCTGACCTGGTGCCTGCGGAATCGGCAGCGGCTGCCCCACGTGCACAAGTGCATCGTGGTGGTCCTGCTGCTGCAGGGGCTGTCCCTGCTCGAGCTGCTAGACTTCCCGCCTCTCTTCTGGGTTCTGGATGCCCACGCCATCTGGCACGTCAGCACCATCCCTGTCCACGTCCTCTTCTTCAGGTGGGTGCTCCTCCCTGCCCGTCCTTGCCTGCCTCTTAGAGGCCTCTGTGCACTGGTCACCCACTGCCCGCTCGCCTGCAACACCCCACCCTGCCCCCAGGGGACGCTCTCAGAGCTGTGCCTCAGTGGGCTCCTCCCTTGGCCCACAGCTTTCTGGAAGATGACAGCCTCTACCTGCTGAAAGAATCAGAGGCCAAGTTCAAACTGGACTGAAGGCCCTGGAAGCGGGTCTGCCCTCTTGGGGACTCTGTCCCTCCCTGCTGGCTCCCCTTCTTCCCCCCGTCCCTGCCCCAATCCTTGAGATGCCTTTTTTTCCTTTTAGCATCTTGTTCTTGGACATGGAGGGTGTGGGACCAGAATCATGTAACCTGCCCAGCCCCTTGCTCACCCCCACATGGCCCTCACAGTTTTTGGCGTCAGTTCAGACCTGGCCTCATAACATCTGGGGCAGGAAAATGGGCAACCCCTCTGCTCCCTGGAGCTGAACAGGGCTGGAACTGTGTTCTTAGCTCCACCGAGAGGAGGGCTGCCTCTCCCTCCCCATCATCTTCCTCCTCCCATCCCCTCACTGCCTGGGTGGTTCCCAGAGCCATCTGTCTAGCTGGGAGACCAGGTACCACAGGCCTTTGGGGATATAGTGGGGTCCCCTGCTGTTACCCCCGTGCCCTCCTCCGGGGCACCACTAGGTGGCACTAGATGCTTGCTCTTTGCCCAGGTTTCAAGGCAGGTCTCATTCTCCCCATGGGATCTAGAGGGACCAAGCTGTTGGGATCGGGGAGCAGCCTCACCCAGACTGTTGTCCCAGTCAGACCCCCAGAGGCCTCACCACACTCCCTCTTCGGGGCCAGGACCCCAGAGAACCCAGGACAGGAATCCCTCTGGCCCCTGTGCTGCTCTTCTGGTTGGGAGCTCGCACGTCAGTGCGTAAGGGAGACCAAGTGTGTAGGTGACGGGCTGGTGGGCACGGGCCTGGGTGTGTGGGCAGCCGGGTGGGGCAGTGTGTGTGAGCATTGGCCTTGTGCAGTGTGGAAAGCGGGGGTGTATGTGAGTGGTTTTGAAGTGTGGTGTTGGGGGGCAGGCGGGTTAGTGTGGGTTAGGGGAACGTGTAGAGACTGAGTGGAGGTGCAGGGGAGTGGGAATGCCACACAGTGGGCGGGGGGGAATCAAATCACGTCCACAGCCATTTACTGAGCACCAACCCTATACACAGCCCCAGGCCAGGCAGAAAGCCAGGGTGTCCCCAAGATCTGGCAGGGGTAAGGGTGTCCAGGCTGCATGTGTGTATATGTGTTCCTTTCTTTTGCCGCCCTCTTTACGAACCTCGTTGGGCTTCTGCACAACCCAAGATCTCCCCCAGAATCAGCCCCTTGGGAGGCAGAGGGAGGAAGAAAACTGGGGATCCTCCTTGCCTGGACGTGGTTGGCCAGCCCCTACCCCAGTGTCCTGCCTGCTAAGCCCCTTTGCCACTGCCTGACCCAGGGGAGGGAGGGGGCAATCTGAGGGAGGAGGGGAGAAGGCTTTGGCTGGGTCTGGTTTCTGGTCTTCCCAGAGGCAGGCAGGGGCCGTGCTGTACCTACACCCTGGTAAAGGTGACCCCTGCCAGTTGCCAGCAGCCATAGCACATTCCTGCTCCACAAGGACAGAATATGGAGCTGCAGAAACTTTCCATCCAAAGGCAGTGTCTGTGACTGGAGCAAGGAGTCGGGATTCTCTGCCCTCTTGCCTCTCCCTGGGGGTAAGGGCGCTGAGCTAGGACTCCAACCTCAGGGACTTGGGTGACCTGTAACTTCTTTTGATACTAAGAACTATTTTAAGGTAGGAGGGTGGCAAGGGACATTCTTAATAAACCAATTCTCAGACTCACCTACCCTTTTCCCGCTCATTTGTGTAAGTAGGGTGGGCTGGAGGGAAGAAGACAGAGCTGGCTGGAGGCAACAGGCAGATGGCGTCTCTACCTAGGCCCATGGGAGTGGGGATGGCAAGGACCAGATTCAGGGCAACAGCAGATCTGGATGGAGCTCCCGTCCCGCTCGTAGTGGGGACTGGGAGAGGGAGCTGGTGCCTGTTCTTCCCCTTTGACTTCCCTTGGCCTTTGTGCCTGGGTTGTAGCACCACCGCCTGCAAGTTCTCCTAATTATCCCCCTTCACCTCCCCTTCTGGGCTCTGCTAAGCTCCTCTATTATTTATTTGTTCCTAACCTTTCTGAGCTTCACCTGCAAACAGGATAACAGGACCTGCTGCCGAGTGTGAGGACTGAATGGACCTAGCAGGTGCCTGGCACACAGCAGATGCTGAATGAGTTTCCTCTGACCCTGGCTTTCCTTAGTTTGGGAAGAATGAGTGTACGGAAACCTTCCTTCATGGAAGCTTCTGGGAAAAAGGCCAGGGTTGATGCCTCCCATATGCCCACAACACAAGAGAGAGCTCTGGGCCCTTGTTGCTCCCCAGGAGAGCCGCAGACTGCACTTAACACCAACCAGCACGGACTTATTTCTTTATTAGGTGCCACCTCAGATAACAGGGAATCTAGGTGGGTGAGGGCCGCCGACACTGTATGCACTGGGGCCTCACACCCCCACCTTCTTCTGGGCCCAGGCGAAGAAGATGCCCTTGACATCATCTACGCCTGTCCGAAGGTGGGAAGGCATGATGTAGGTACGCAGATCCCTCACCTCATAGCCGCTACGCACCAGGGCCTCCCTCACCTCCTCCTCACGCACTGGCACCACTGCCAGCCTGGCCTCCCCAGCCAGGTACCATGACTCCTCCAGGGCCCCGATGAGGAGGAGGTGCCCCCCAGGCCTCAGCAGTGTAGTGATGTGGTCCAGGGCCCGCTGGAAGCTGGCAAGGTCCGGACTCACAGCCTCTAGGCAGAAGGCGGAGACCAGGGCATCGGCAGGCAGGGGCGCCAGGCTCCCAGCGCCCAGGGGCTGGGGCTGGTGCACATCGATGGGCAGGATCCGCTTCACCCTGGCTCTCAGCTGGCACTCCTTCTCTTGGCAGGATTCACTGTTTGACTCAGAAGGCAGAGTCAGGACCAGGGCTCTGGACTGCCCACACCCAGTTCTCTGTTGCCTCCCACCAGCCACTCCGTGGGAAACCCCCTGCCCAACCCGTACCCCCCAGCCCTTACCCCTTGCCCTCGATGAGACAGACATGCTGGCTGTACACGCTCCAGTCGAAGGCCCCAGGCTCGTCTCGCAGCCAGAGCCCCAGCTCCTGGCGGTTCACCTCCAAGAAATCTGTCATCGTGATGTCCTCAAAGTGGGCGCAGGCGCTGAGCAGCTGGTAGATAGTGGGGCCTGAACCAATGTCAATGAGGGTGCGTCCAGACACCTCACCTGGGTGGGGCAGAGGAAGCAGGTCCTGGTGCTAGGCCTGTGCCTGCAGCCCCCAGCCTCAGTCACGGCCTCCCTTACCTGGGGCTTCTTCCCCCTCTCTCCGTTCCTTCTCCCCCTGGAAGTGTGTCTCTGTCTGGAAGAAGCATTAGCTCTGGAGTTAGACTAACCAGGGTCTGAGTCTGGCTCTAACGTCCGCTGACTTTTACCTTGGGAGATGAACCTAACCTCTCTGTGACTCAGGTTCCGCAACTATACACTCTAGTCACCTACCAGTGAGGATTAAGTGGGGGAACTCTCAGGTGCCTGGCAGCTTCTCTCCTCCGCCTTTGCCCCTCATTCTGCATTCCCCACCTCACTTCTCAATTCTGAGTGCTCTCCCTCCCGAGCCCCCCCTCACGTGAGGGATGCTTGCTCCTCTTCTGTTTTCACCCCTTAACTACCTATCCCCATCTGGCTGTCGCGTGCGCGCCCCTTTGGCTCCCTGATGACTCCTTGTCCTGTTTCCCAGCGCTCACCGGTGGCGAAGGTCTGCGCCAAGCAGCGCAGCTTCCAAGGCCCGACGCCGTCGGGGCCGCTCAGGTCCCCCCGAGGGGGCGCGTAGTTGTTGCGGAGGTAGGCGCGGGGCTCGAAGCGCTGGTAGGCCGAGGCGACTGCCGCCCGGCCCGGGTCTAAGTCGGGGGCCGCGCCCGCAGCGTGACTCAGGTCTGTCCCGCTCATGCTGCTGCCGCGGCCGCCCATGTCCCCCGCTCGCCTTTATCTGCGGCCGGACCCCCGCCCCGACCTCTCCGCTGCGGGGGCGGCGGCTGAGCGATGAGCCGCCCGGGGCCACGGGCGCTGCGTTTCCCTTACCCCATCCATCTCCTTTAGTGTCGGAGCAGCAGACACACGGGGGGAGCATCCGTCCCCGCCCCTGCTCCACGGTTGCTCCCCTCTGCCCTCCACCCTTTGCCTCACCTGCCCTGGTCCAAGGCCAGCTCCCGCGCCCTGCCCCTCAGCTTCGTGCCCCCAGACTCCTTAGACCCCTGCGTCCACCAGCCCCAGCTCCTCCCTGTAGCTCTTCTCCATTCACCCCTTTTGCCTGGCATCCCTTCCCTTCTTTTTTGCCAGGGTTCAAGCTAGCCCTTTCCCCCATTCCCAGCTCCCAGCGCCAGGGACATCTCTTGGGACACCCTGTCCAACAGCCACCCCCCCCTTCCTTAGTGAGGTCACTCCAACTCCCCTTCTCCGCCTCTCCTCTAGGCCTCTTTCGTCCCTGTCCTCCAGCGTTGCCCCCGCCCCCCGCCCCGACTCCAGAAAGGACAGTCCGTTCTGGCCTCCGCCACGGTCGCCCCGGGGCCCCAGAGCGGAGCTCCGGCCCCGCCCGTCAGATGGCAGCGACGATAGGGCAGGCGAGCAGGGATAAAGCACTTAGCGGACGGAACTGCCCGGGCCTCCCCTGCGGGCCCTGCAGGCTCCCAGCCGCGTATCTGGGGGCTGCCGAGGGCGGAAGGCTCGGGACGTTCTGTCACGTCCGGGGCGAGGGACCCAGGTGAGGACGGAAGGACGCGGGGTGCGTTCTCCAGGCTGCCAGGGGTACCAGGGGACGCGATCCGAGCCTTCGGGTGCCAAGGGATTAGGTGTGTCGCCTGGTCTGGAGTCTGACCCCGCTCATCTCCCAGCCCACACTCCAGCCCCCTCTGGGGGAGCAGGGCCAGGCCAGCCCTGCAGATTGCTTGGCACTCCAGGTACCAGGCTGTCGAGATGCCAGTGTCCCCCTTCCTATCCTCCCAAATGGGAAGTGGATTCTGCGGGGCCGTCTCCGTGGTCTTCCTGGAGTGGAGCCCTCCTCTGGCTAAGTCTAGTGCCTCTCGGCCCTGGGTGGGCTGCCAGCCCCTGGCCGCCTCTGCGCCACACCCTTACCCTCACCTTGTCCCAAAGGGAAAGTGTCTTCTTGTTGGACCAGGCAGCCAGGTTGGGACATGAGTCACCACAACAGCTGCAGGGGTCACACACAGGAACCTGACCACCCCCTACACACCCTACCCCCAAGAACCCACCTTGGGCTCCCAGGGCAGGGAGGGTAGAACACCTGACCCCAGCCAAGGATTGATTCTGTCTGGATTCAGAACCAAGAGAGAGGTCAGCCTTGGGGTCACTGACCCCATCCACACCCTGAGGCACAGCTGAGGACAGTCCCGGTGCCAGCCCCTTCCATATTCTTCATGAGGTCATTTAAACAAACCCTGGATGCCAACTGGCCTCCTGGGCACTGCCCAGTGCCAGGGGACTCACACAGAGGCCAGGACTGCAGAGCAGAGTCAGGGGGACTGGACAGACAGCCACCCTGTTTATAGCTCTGTCCCTGCAACCCTCCCTGCCCCCCCCGCCCAGGAGCATGGGGTGACCCACTAACTCTGCCATATTTAGCTCAGATGCAGGGCCTGTTCCCAGAAGTGAGCATGGGGGGGACACCAACGGGTGGGCCCCTCAACCACCAGGAAAGAGACGAAACTCTGGCATGTGATTGAGCATTTATTGCAGCGCTAACAGAGGGTGCTGGGAGCTCCACCCTGCCTCGGCCCTCTTCACGTCCCCCTCCCTCCGCTCTTCTCCAGGCCTCCTTCCCTGAGCATTCCTTATGCTTTTTCTTCATCCTTCTCTGAAGCTGAAATCCGGACTGGGGTCACTCCTCTCAGGGACCTCTTACCCTCACCAGCATTTTCTGCCTTTCCTCCTGGGGGTACTCAGCTGTGCTGGCCCCCAGCACTCCACCCTTAGTGCCCACCGTCTTTGCTCCCTCCCTGTGGGAACTCAGGAGACCCAGGCATCCTGGCCTCTGGCTCCCACCTCCCCTAGCCCCCAATTCTGGGCAAACTACAAAGCTTCCATGGCCAGCAGCTCCCCTCCGTGGTCCTAGCCAGGAAGGGCCCAGCCCAGGGCAGGCACTGTGGAGCCCAAGTCACCGTCCCTCTCAGCCTCTCTGTGCTTCCTGGGACGTGGAGCGAGACAGGGTGCGACACAGGGCGCCGGGCTTGCTGACAGGCACCACAGGGGGCAGCTGCTTGGTGATCTCGGCCACGTCCTGGCGGTCCACACACTGGCCACCCAGGGCTGCTTCCAGTGCCAGCAGCTCCTGCAGCTGGATGGGGGTGTCCTCGTGCTCCTCCTTGGTGGAGCCCACCTTGGCAGGGGTGAAGATGGGCAGCGGCAGCATCCGCTGGTAGGGCAGCTGGTACTCCTGCAGCCCGCGGCCCAGGATGCCCATCCGCATCACCAGCCAGGGGGAACGCTGCACCAGCGCCTGGCACCGCCCCTGCCGGTGGTAGGTCTCCCGCCGCTGGGCATCCTCCTCATGCAGGGAGCAACTGGGAAGGAGAGGGGAAGGGGACACTGAACTCCTGTGATCTGTTGCCCTCCAGTCACACGCTGAGGACCTGGGGTGCCAGGACCTGGGGTGCTGGAGGGGTGACTCCACTTCGCTCCCCCCAGCGGGAACTCTCCTGGCCCCCACCCCCCGAAACTTCTCCTGGCCTTTGCGCTCTGGCTTCATAAGGCTCAGGAAGGGTGCTCTAGGGGAGGGGAGGAGGGACCCCCAGCTGGCCAGCACTCACCCCTCCTCAGGCCGTGTGGACAGCGTCAGATCCTTCCACTCAGCCCAGAAGGCCTCTCGGCGCTCACAGTCCTGCTCGGACACCTGGCAGCTCAGCTCTGAAGTGGCCATGATGACCGCTCACTCCCTCTGGGCTCTGTTCCTCCCATGCCCTTTAAATAGCCCCACCCTCCCCCTCCTCCAGGGGCTATTTTCAGGCCCTCTGGCGTCAGATGCTACAAGCAGAGCCAAGACTCACTGCTGGGGGATTCCGGGCCCAGGGCGGGGCTTGGGGTACCTGGACTCTGGCTGCCCCCAGGTCAGAGGTCAGCTTTTGAAGAGCTCAAGGTGCTCCTGTGGGGGCGGGGGTCCTCAGCGTGAACCTCCAGGTGTCTGACACTCCTCAGACACCATCTGGGACCAGGCACGTGCCCAGCCTCGTGCCACCTTGGCACTTGCCCTCTGCCCCACCCCTTCCCCTAACCCAGGGAGGACAGCGGCTTGTCTGTAAACAGAGCAGGAAACAGCAGGAACCGAGGCCCCCTCTGGGCTCTGTACCAGGCCATCGTGTCCTTCCCCACTGCCTGGGCTCAAGGGCACATCCCCTGACTATCCCCTCAGCAAGAAGGGACAGTGCCGCCACGTCCTTGGGCATCCGCCCCTGAAGGCCTGGCCCCTGACCACCACCTCACCAGCAGGGGCAACGGAAGTTAATTCCACACGTGGGATCCTGGACGCCAACCTTTGCCAGGTGTCTTCCTTTGCCGTCGGGCCAGTAGGGTGGGGGGAGCAGATGTGGGAGGTGGTCCCAGCTCTACCCCAACACCTCAGGTGGGGTGAGGTGGGAATCCAGGGGCTCCAGGGAGTGGCAGCCAGAGCTGGCTCTAGCCCCAAAGCAGCCATAAATGGGCTACGTGACTATGGGTCAGCGTCTGCCCCTCTCTGGGCCTCATTTTGCCCCCTTTCTGTTCACAATGGCCGTACCAGAGGAGTTCTGGGTCCTGCCAGCTCCAGGGTGCCACTGGGCAGGACCTGGCTCTCATCCCCAGGGAGAAGGCCAGTAGGAGGGCTGCCAGGACAGCCCAGCACTGAGAGCAGCGGCGCGTGCTGCTGGAAGCTGGCACGCAGGGTGGAGGGCATGGGGGAGGAGGAATAAGGGCATCGCTGAGTGGACAAAGCAAAGGGCACCAAGAGAGGCAGGGACAGGAGCTGAGATGAGAACTTAGTGGTAAGGCCTGTGGGCACCCACCTGGGGCAGAACTGCATCCTCTTGACTACTGAGCACTACACCTGATTCTTGGTATCTTTTAACCTTACAAAAGCTTTTATAAAGTAGGAAATGGAGGCTCAGAGAGGTAGATTTGCCCAGGGTCGCACACCTAGCCAGGACCAAGAGGAGACCCTGCCCCCACCCCTGGCTCTAAGCAAGTCAGCTCCTCCGGAAGCCTGAAGGCAGGGAGGGGGGAGGGCAGGTTTTCTGGTGGCCCCAGTGTGATGGGGCAGAGACGGGAGGTTAAGTGGAGCCCAGAGGCCCGGATCCCGGAGGTGCATCAGTGACCTGGAAGGCCAGGCCCCATGTCCAGGCTCCCCCCGGACCCCAGCCTTGGGACCCCAGTGGCAACCAAGGCCTGCTGTGGGTACTGCCAGGTCTCTCCCTACCTCCCTCCTCCCAATCCTGGGCTGGAGACCTTAACCTGACCTTCCCTCACCGGAGACCCAGAGACCCGGCAGGGAGGTGGGGAATTTTTCTCTGAGCAGTCATCTGCCCAGATGAACCATTCAAGAAAGTTGGGGGTGGTTCCAGGAACTGGGGCTCCACTGGCTCCATCCCGGCTCTGCGAGGCTCTGAGAGGGTGTGTCATGTGACGGCTGCAGCCTCCGCGCGGTGCTGCCCTTCTCTTCCCTCAAGAGGCCAGGCTGGAAGGACTGCTTTTTTTTTTTGAGTTCATGTCTTTAATCGGCTCAAATTACAAAGGTCCCCAACGAGGCCCTGGGCGGGGCAGGGGTGGGGTGGGGGGAGGCAACCTGAAGAGAACCTGGGAGAGGCAGGCTCCCTGCCAGCACCCACCACTCCCACCTGCAACCTACACCCCTACAAGTGCAAGTGGAAAAAGGTCCCAGACCCTTTAAGTAATCCTAAAACACCGTGATGAGAGAGCAGGTGGAAGAAGGGGGTCCTGCGCCTTCACGATGGTGACAAGGCTGCCCTGACTTCTGTCCTGCCCAGGGTCCTCCCCAACCAAGTCCGAGGTTCCCATTCCAGACCCCGGCCTGGCCAGGTGGGGACAGCGGATCTCCTCTTCCAGGAGGCAGGGACGCCATGTAAACGTCGGCAGGATGGACCCCACTGGCCTCAGCGGCAGAGTCAGACGCTTGAGCTCTCGACCTGCCCACGGCCAGGGCTTCCAGGCACAGTGAAGCGCGTGGAGGGTGGCAGCTTGGGGCCGAGGGGCTGCTGTGGGAGGAAGCCCCTTCCTCCCCACTGTTTGAGGCCAGGTCCTCTGTGGGCAGCGGGAGGCCCAACCGGCCCCTCCTCTGGCTCTGGAGGCCGTGGCGACAGGACCCTGGCCCGCAGGGTGGTGAGGGGGCACGCTCATGCCCGTGCACCCAGCTCTCCGATGCGCTGCCGCAGATGAAAGGCAAATTCAAACATGGTGGCTGCGAGGCTCTGGTGGATAAGGTACCGGGGCAGGCGGCCCTGGGGGAGGCGAGAAGTTCCAGGAAGGCTTGCCCTGGGCAGGGGCTCCCCCTCAACAACTGGCTCCAGCAGGGGCTGCTCTGGGCCAGAACACAGGTGCAGCTCTGGAATGCAGCCTAGGCCGCCCTCCCCCCTCCCCCCTCCCCCCTGGCAGGAAGAACATGCCGTGCCCCGGGTTTGGCGTGAGTCACACAGAAAGACCTGGGAGGGGCTGGGCTGGCAGCCAGCCACCCTTCCTGGGGTCCTCGGGAGTCAGAGGTAAAAAGGGGAGGCACAAGCCCGCCGGCAACTCAGGGTGAGAAGACCACCTGGACCCTGCCCCCAGTTTTAGAGTAAGAAAGGAGGCAGAGAGTAGGGGAGGCTCTGAGCAGAGCAGGGAGCGCCCAAGGTCACACAGCAGAGGCCCCTCCGCTCCACAGAACCTGCCTCGCAGCCCCGGCGCGCCCACCTTCAGATCTGCATTAAGGATCCAGATGAAGGTGCAGACTCCAGGGTTACTGGCTGACTTGAGCACAATGAAGCCCCCAGGACCATTCTCCCCCCTGAGGAGAGAGGCACCAGTGGGGGACCTTGGAACCAGGCAGAACCCCTGACTCCCCCCCCACCGCCCCATTCTTGGCCCACCCTGGACTGGGGTGGGAGAGGGAAGGGAGCTGCTGGTCCAGCAACCCCCTCGCTGCCTGAGCAGGGCCCAGGACGGGTGTCCCAGAGGCCACAGCATACAGCCCTCCACCCCCACCTGCCATGTGACGCTCGAATCCTCCTACAACCGCCTGCCGATGTTTGCATACCCCCAGTGGCAGGGAAGCCCCAGCTCACCGCCTTCCCAGCCCTCATCTAGTCGGTCCAGGGATTCTAGGTCTGCTCTAGTCCTGAGGAGGTGGGCTGGGCGGGCACTTCTCACCAGGGCCCAGCTCCGGGAGCGGTGCAGTGCCACTGGTCTCCAGGAGGGGGCGCCTTGTCAGGCGGCGTCAGGCCTGAGCTGTATGGTGCACATCCCATCTCCATTTAATTCGCCTACAGCTCCCCTGACTCCATATAAGGAAGCTGGCACCCAGAGGGGAAATGAGCTTGCCCATCACCCAGCAAGTCTGCGGTGATGGCGAGACCAGAGCCCCAAGCTGACACTCAAAGAACAGTGCTCTCTGAGGAACCCCAGGACAGAAGGGGAAGAGTGGGGTATCTGGGAGGAGGTCACCTGCAGGTCTAGGATTAGACAGCAGGAGAATTGGAGGAGGCCCTGGAACAGGCAGCAGAGAGTAAGGCCTCTCCTTTGGAGGTACTTCCAAGCGCTGCAGGAAGAAGGCAAGGCCGCGGGGCAGGCAGAGGGGATGAAAGGGGCCTGAGTCTCCTCAGGCAGGAAGTTGATGGTTCAGAACACAGAGCCTCCTGCTCAGGTCCCCCAGACCAGTGCAACCTCATGGCTCCCAGCCCCCTTTCCCGGGCTGGTCCCTATTCATCCCCATTCACAGTCTATCCTGGAGCTGCCCTCCAGCCTGGTGGTGGGTCCAGCCTCCAGCAGATAAGCAGGATTAGGGGCAGCAGGACTGGGGACAGGAAGACAGCCTCGGCAGGAGAAAGTGCCCAACTGTACACACCGACCCTGCCCTGTCCCCACAGCTACCAGGGGAGGGGCCAGCGCAGACGACCCCAGGCAAGGCTCAGCTCACCTGACATATTTGTGTGTCGGGGGCTTGGCGCAGTGGGTGGTGGCGATGCCCGATGACAGGTATCGGTCTCTGCGCCGCTCAATGCGTCGGACGTTCACGAAGTCCCTGGAGGGGTTGGGTTAGGTCAGGGGGTGCCGAGAAGGTCCAGGCGGTCCAGCCAGGTCCAGGCGGCCTGGCTGAGAGGAGGGAGCTTGGGGGCCACTCACCTGGGGGAGACCACACCGCCCGCGGCCCCCGAAGACACATCGTAGGAGATGAGGGTGTTGTCTTCTACTCGCTGCAGGATCTGCGGGCGTCAGGGCAGACGTGAGGTGTATCCACCCCAGGAAAACCCCAGGGAAGGGTCCCAGCATCTCAGGAAAGCCCCAGGCCAGCCTGCTCTCCGCTCAGGTCCCTTAATTAAGAGCCATTCCCATTCATGGGCACTGGCTGGGCCAGACGCTTTGAGCTTTTCCTCTTTCCATCTTCCCCACCCTCTCCAGGAGGCACTAGTACCACCATCCCCATTTTACAGATGGGGAAGCTGAGGCACAGGGCAGTCCAATGACATGACCTGGGTCCCCTGGGGGTCATTGGCCATGCTGGGGTACAACTGCGCCCTCATCTGCCATGTCGCTCTGCCTCTGCCCTGAGGGGTGACCAGGCCTGGCCCCCTGGCTCGGCTCACCTGGCAGGCTGTCACCGTCTTGTTCCACAGCACCATCCTCTCGGGCTGCAGGATCACCTCCTGGTACACCAGCTCCGCGGGGCAGGGCAGGAAGGTCTGGAGCAGGGCGGGCAGAGGGCTGGGTGGTGCCAGATGTACTCGGGCACACCAGCCCTTCCCTCCTGGTTGGGAGAAACCTGCCGGAGGGTCCCCCTACCCCCGGGCTCTTTCCTCGAGTCCCAGGCAGAGCAGGAGGCGCCAGAACACCTCTTCCCTCACTCACCTTCAGGATGAAGGTCTTGCCATGAAAGGGAACCTCGATGGTGTACACAGTGTCCCCATATTCCTGTGGCAGGGACAGAAGGGTGGCAGGGAGGTGAGCGTAGGGCAGAGGGGAGCCTGGGGGGCAGGAATGGGTGACAGGCAGGGCAGGTTTTTAACAGCTCAGGGTAGAAAACTCCAGGAGTTTTGGGATATCTGAGCAGCCATTAAAGAACAGTGGTTCTGGGACCTCCCTGGTGGCACAGTGATTAAGAATCCGCCTGCCAATGCAGGGGACACGGGTTTGATCCCTGGTCCAGGAAGATCCCACATGCTGCAGAGCCACTAAGCCTGCGAGCCACAACTACTGAGCCCACACGTCACAACTATTGAAGCCCACATGCCCACACGCCTAGGGCCCATGCTCCACAACAAGAGAAGCCACCGCAATGAGAAGCCCATGCACTGCAACGAAGAGTAGCCCCCGCTCGCTGCAACTAGAGAGCCTGCGCGAAGTTATCTACAAAGACCCAACGCAGCCAAAAAATAAAAAAGTGGTTCTGCCTCCTTGCCTCCTTCACTGTTGGTGGGAATGTAAATTGGTGCAGCCACTATGGAAAACAGTATGGAGATTCCTCAGAAAACTAAAAGTAGAATTACCATACGATCCAGCAATCCCACTCCTGGGAATATACCTGGACAAAACTATAATTCAAAAAGAATTCAAAAAGTCCCTATGTTCATAGCAGCACTGTTCACAATAGTCAAGACATGGAAACAACCTAAATGTCCATCAACAGATGAATGGATATAGAAGATGTGGTACATATATACAATGGAATACTACTCGGCCATAAAAAAGAACGAAATAATGCCATTTGCAGCGACATGGATGCAACTAGAGATTATCATATAAGTGAAGTAAGTCAGAAAGAGAAAGACAAATACCATATGATATCACTTATACGTGGAATCTAAAATATGGCACAGATGAACCTATCTACAAAACAGAAACAGACTCACAGACATAGAGAACAGACTTGTGGTTGCCAAGGGGGGGAGGGGGAGGGAGAGGGAGGGACGGGTAGTTTGGGGTTGGTAGATGCAAACTATTACATTTAGAATGGATAAACACCAAGGTCCTACTGTATAGCACAGGGAGCTATCTCCAATATCCTGAGATAAACCATAATGGAAAAGAATATAAAAAAAGAATGTGCATATGTGTATAACTGAGTCACCCTGCTGTACAACAGAGATTAACACAACATTGTAAATCAACTACACTTCAATAAAAAAAAACAACAGTGGTTCCGACAAATGTTCTGCAATGAGGAGAGAAAGGCTTTTGATATCAAGTTTAAAGGCAGGAGCACAGCTGCGGCTGCAACCACGAAGGACCGTGTCTCCAGGCCGACAAGGGCTGCCAGAGGAACTGGCCAGAGAAAGGGATGACGATGTTTTCCCTTTGTTTTCCAAGCTCTCTGCCATCTTTTTAGATAATACTGTTTTGACCCTGAAACAAAACACCAGACACAGGGCCGAAGCCTGGCTTCCCCTTCAAAGCTGGAGCCGAGGGAGCAGAGCAGCAGGGGCGGGGGGGTGGGGGGCGGGAAGCAGGGAGAGGGGCGGTGGGAATGTCCAATGCAGCCCAACCAAGTGGCTGACCCCAGGGCTCAGCCCCCTCTCCCGGGGTTAGGAATATGGTTCCAACCCGTGCAATCTTTGGGCTTATTTCTCAGGCCTCAGAAAAGGGAGGGAAAACTCCCCACAGGAAAACCCTCAGGATCAGGTGGGAGACAGGTTTCTTACATTATTCTTCTCAAACTTCCAGTTCTCCTCCTGGGCCAAGATCTGGTCCACCACCGCCATAGCCTCCTTCCCCTGGAGGATGTACTCCCGTTCCTGGCCAGGGATGGGAGTCAGGAAGGGGTCAGCCTGGGGTCTGCACCCCACCTGCTCTTTCTGCACCGGGCTGGGTGGGAAGCCTGACTCAGCCAGATGTCCAGATGCCGGGTCTGGGCTGGTCTCCCGGGCCCTGCGGGCTTCCTGGGACCAGGTGCCGTGGCTGCGGTTGCTACCCCCAGGCCCCAGGCAGGAAGCAGACCAGTGGGCCTGACCGACAGTGGGGCACACACCCAGATGGACACGGACTGGCATTCAGGCTGCCTAAGGTCTACCCTCTGCTGGGAAGCCCCTGCCCACCTGGCTGAGCGCACCACTGGCCCCTCGTCCAGGGTGCCCACCCGGGGCGGGGTAGGCAGCCAGATACCTGGGCAGAGAAGCCTTTCTTCCCAACAACTTCTTCATCTGATTCATTGTCAGACCCTGCAGAAAACAAGCAGAGGACAATGGGAAGAGGCGGAGAGAGCGGGGCGGCGGGGGTCGGGGCGGGGGTCGGGGTACAAGGGCAGTGGTGTAGGGGTATGAAAGCGGGTGTGGCAGAGGGCTGCTCGCTTTCCCTGGGGAGCTGACACGAACAGAAAGAACAGACCCAGCCAACGCCCCTCCCCGAAGGCAGTTCTCCCACCCACCAGCCCTCACCTGCAAAGGATTCTGGGGGTGAATAGAACTGGCCCTCGGACAGGGCTCCGGAGAAGAGCAAGGGTCCTCGGGCGACAGCAGCCTGGGCAGCGAGATACCCTGGGGGAGCAGATGTGGGCAGCCATCGCCCCAGACCAAGGACAGTCAGCCTGGGGTCCCCCAGCCCAGGCTCACCCTAAGGCTCCTAGAGGCAGAGCTGGCAAGAGAGCTCAGAACTGGCTCTCAGGCCCGAAACTCTCCTCTCCTGGGTGGGGCCGACCCTCACTGCACCCCCTCACCCCCCAGCACTCACATCGCTCCTCCTCAGCCTCCTGAGGTAGGACTTTGAAGTCAAGGAACCAGGTCTCCAACCAGGCGAGGACGAAGGAGACGATAGGGAGCAAGTAGCCGAAGGCCCCTTTGCTGAGCAGCTGTGGAGGGAGGGGGCTGGGCTCCACGGCAGGGAGTCACCTCAAACCCAGAGCCCCACCCTGGGGCTACCAACTCTGGCCTACACCCCACTCCTGGTACCAGCTGTGGGGACCCTCTGGGGCACACGCCTTTGAGATGGATGGATTAATGGGTTCTGCAGCAGGATAAACTCAGGTTAGGCTAGAGGAGGAACTTTCCGTCCTTGGGGCTGCAGCAGGGCGAGTGCGGAAAGCCAGTGGAGATGACCCCTTAGAAATCTCAAAGGACAGGATTCCCCCTCACCCCAACCCCGACAACAGGGTCAGACACCCAAACTCAGAGGAGCGGCCCCTTCTTGGGAGAAGCCCACCCCTCAGGCCAGATGCCCACCAGACCAGCCAGACCCTGAGCCACTGACCTCAGAGAGGATGACCTTGACAATGAGGAATGCACTGGACACCAGCGTGGTGACCTGCCCAGGGGAGGGAAGGAGGAAGAGAGCGAACACAGAGGCTGGGGAGTGAGGCCTTCTCCATCCCATCTCTTGCGCCAGCCCCGCCAGGGCCTGAGAGCTGCCAGGAAAGTGGCATCTTACCGCAATCACCCACCAGTGCCGGAGCCGCAGCACAGCATAGCCCAGGAGCAGTCCGGAGAAGCGGAAGGCGGCCAGGACCTGGTGTGGGGGGCCGGGGAACCATCACAGGCAAGCCAACGGCCCTACCCCTGCTGAAGGCTGGCCTCCCCCTCCAGTCCTGCTGCCTGAGGTTCCCTCCACATGGTGTGCACACCCCAGGAGAGGATGGCCGAGGCCAAGTCAGCGTTTCTTTGGGGACGATCTGGATGTGACCTTCTTGGATAGGGGTCTCTCGTCTTCCCCTCCCACTTGGGGCTCTCTGAAGGTGGGGCCTCATGTAGGAACCCGTTTGAATACTGAGGGCTCCCTGAAGATAGGAGCAAGTCTCCCTGATCAGATTAGGATGTGTGTTGCGAGAAGAGAATCCAGCGAAAGAGTCACGCTCCTATGCCCTCTGTCCCCAGGATCTCCAAGGCCACTCACCAAGATGTCAAAGAAGGAAGTTTTAAAGCTGTAGTGGACGATCTCCTGCTCCAGGTTCTTCTGGATGCCTGTGTTGGTCTGAAGAGAGAGATGTGGACAGCTCTGCAAGCGGAACCAAGTCCCCAGGGCTGCCCCTTGTTCTCCCAGGGGGGAGGGGGCGGGAGGGGGAGAGAGTAGAACCAGGAGGAGAGGCTGTAAATGCTCAGCTACCACCCAAGAAGCCCCTGAGGCAGCAGGGGAGCCCAGCCAGGGACCTGAGACCCCAGCACTATTACTGTTTCTCTAAGGATCCAGGCAGCCCAGACAGGCGGGGCTAAGCTGAGGCTCAGACACTTGCGGGCACACTGCCCAGGAAGAGGCAGGCCTGGAGGGCCTTGGGGCTGTGCAGGAGAGGCGATGAGCCCTATGCAGGTAGGCAGCGCTGGCACAGAGGGTGCTGGGAGCATGCCTCTCACATAATTTCATCTCCCTCCCACCACTGCGGTGCTCTATCTTCCCAGCCAAGCATCCATCTGGGGTGATGGGGGCCAGGGGTGGGCAGTGGTGTCAGACGGAGCCCCAGGTGGCAAATCAATTGATTAGGTTTGTGCTTAATGGGCAAAATCCATCATGCTGCTAGAGGGGATGGCATTCAGAGTGAGCAGACTGGTCCTTGACCCTGCCCTAGCCACCCACACATTTTCAATGGGACCCCTGAGACCCTGGCTGGGGAGTGAGGGGCCTGGATGGACACTGAGAGCTAGAGCAGCCTGAGGCTTCAGGAGGAATGGGGTGGCAGGCTTACGCCTCTGCAGGTGGGGCGCCAGCCCCCGGAGAAGGGGGGCACAAGGGGACTCTCAGGAATGGGGCCTGGGAGCCCTGAAGGGGAAGAGCCTTCACACCTGGACCGGGGCTTCTGATCTCCGGCAGATGATATGAACTGGGGCAGTGGGGCTTGAGGGGGCTTGTTAAAGATACAGATGTTCAGACACTGGGTCTGAATCTCAGGCTGAGCTGAGCATCTAGAATGGTTATAAAACTCCCAGGTGATTCTGATGCTCGGGGCAGGAGCCAGCAATGTGGACAGCCCCTCACTGAACTTCGAGCCCCGGCACATCCCCACTGAATGCCTCAACCTCAAGACCGCTCTGAGCCCCGTGGAGTCTGACGCCTCGCTGCCCCTGGTCTGACACCGCACCCCGCCCCAGCTTGGTCCACCTCTTCCTCCTGACTGCTCCCTCTTGGGCTCCACGGCCCCTCCCACCCCTAACAGCCCCTGTCCCTCAAGCTCTGTCTTCCACCATTTTTCTCTTTACAGAGAACTCTCCCTCTGCCTGGGTACCCGCCTGCCCACTGCATGAGGACCCAGGACAGTGGAGTTCCAGCCCCTGCTTTGCCAGGGGCTACAAGACTTTGGCACAGGTCTTATAACCCGGCCAGCGTCGTTGCATCCACTGGGCAACACACAGTCTGTTAGAAAATTTAAAAAATATATGCTCCAAAATATGAAAATAAGATGACAGAACTGAAAATTAATAAAATTTCAATTAAGTGTCTACTGAGTGAAACATTATGTTGATTCTATGAACTATTAAATCCAGCACTCTGAAATTTTTCATCACATTTGAAAACAATTTGGAGGTTAGATTTGCGCACTTTGCAAGAATTCCCAAGTCTGCATGATGACTGCTAAGCTATTACAGCCAATACAGCCAGAGAGTTTCAAAAGTAAAATTATCAAAAATTTTTTTCAGCTCTTTTCTGGCAAGTAAATATATATACTGAATGAAGGATGGGGGTGAATTTTAGTGCCTGCTTTGAGATGCTGCACGGGACCTTCAAAAGCAAGAATGTCTAGGACCTCGGAAGCTCTTCAAGCGGCCCTGAACCTTGTTGGGCCTCAGCTCTCTCATCGGTAAGATGGTCCCAAAGGCCCCGTGGCTGTGGCTCCTCACTGAAGGTGCCAGCTCATCCCTGTGCACAAAGGACAGTCACCCTCAGAGCCCTGCCTTGCTTTCCAGCTCAACACGCCTGGAATCAAACTTACCCTCTTCACCCCTAAAGCAGCCCCTTCTCCAAATTCATTTCTAGCACCATTCTCCTGACACCTGAGCTTGCGATCTGGAGGAAGGGCACCTGCCATGCAGAACTCTGACCCACTTTGCACAAGGAGAACAGGGGGTCTCAAAGAGGCTGAGTCCCTTGCTGAGGTCACACAGTTACTACAGAGGAGAAGCTGGCACGGGACCAAGCCTGGGATGCCCTGTTCCACAGCTCCTGCCTCTATATCAGGTCTTGCTCTGCCCTGTTAGCACCAGGGGATTAGGTCCCACCACCAGCTGGCCAAGCACTGCACAGGGGGAGAAGGGGGCAGACCCTGCCCCGACAGGCAGCTCCGCCTCCAGACTGCTAGGTGGCATCTCACCAAACCCAAGAGGCCAAACTGGGGGGCACTGGAAGAATGCCCCAAGTGGGGAAGGAGAGCTGGGTGCCACGGGGAACTGGGAGTTTTTACTGGTTGCTCCCCACTGTACCCTCTGCTTTTAGCACAGTATCTGGGACACAGCAGGGGCTCAAAAATGTTTGTTGAATGAATGAATGAATGAATTGAGCCAGAGGGTAATGTAGAGCAGAAAGAAGACAAAGCTTTCAACAGCTCAACCAGAGTCCTCTGGGCTCCCTCCTCAAGAGTGTCCGCTAGGGGGCAGTATGGCGCAGAGGTCAAGACTGCAAGCTCTGGAGCCAGAGTCTGGGTTCAAACCCTGCCGCCTTCACATACTTGCTGAAAGACTTCAGATAAACGACTCAGCCTCTCTGAGTTTCTTTCTCTGGAAGATGAGAACAGCTATTCTTATCATCTCATTCTTCCTTTTACCTGGAAATCAACAGTCCCCCCCCCCCGCCCCCTGCCGCCGGAGGCAACCCTCCCATACCGCAGATGGAATAACTGAGGCCCAGGCAACCCCCACAGTGCGGCCTGTGCCTCCAGCCTTGCCCCCACTCACGTTCAGCTCAATGATCCAGAGCAGGGAGATGAAAAGCAGGTCGAAGGTGACAAAGAGGCAGAAGGTGCGGCGGACGTCGGAGATGGACCGGCGCTTCTCGCGAGGCGGCGGGAGGAAACGCGAGGAGAGGCTCTGGCTGTGGGACAGCGACGAGCCGAGGGAGGCCACGGCTGGCAGGCTGCGCTCCAGGTCACGGGCCGGCTCCCCAGACAGCTTGCTCATCCTGGCGGCCCCCACCTCCAGGCAGAGAGGGCCGGGCCTCAGCGGCACGGCTGCGGGAAGACAGGGCGGCTGGCTCAGGTCCTGCATGTCAGGGTCCTGGAGGTCCTGGTCACCTCCCTCATCCCTTCCCACGCAGCCCCCGGGGACCCCGTTTGCTCCCAAACACATCTGCCCCTCAGCCCCAGCCTAGCCCGGTGGCCCGGGGCCCTCTGCCTAATTTCCCACTGTGGCCGGCCGTTCAGGCTGGAGGGGTCTGAGCATCCCTCTCACTCTGTCGTGCTGCTACACCCGCCATCCCCGGCAAAGTCTTGCAGCCCCACGGTCAGCCCTGGAGGCCTCTGGGATCCTCCCCGATGTCTGGGGGCACAGCCTGCTCCTGCCAAGCGCTGCCCTGTGGTTCAGCCTCTGGGCCTGCCCCCACCCCCAGGAGAAGTCAGTCCCAAGCTCTGTTCTTTGTTTTCCAAGCACAAAGCCACATTCCCTCCCAGCAGCCAGCCCTACCCTCCCACCCCCTAATCCATGGCGACTGGGAGGGACTTCCTAGAGCAGAGTGCTCTGCGCTGGGGGCGGGATGGCGGGATGACATCTTCATCTCCAGCTATGTCCCCATCACTGCCACCTCAGGCCCACCCAGCACGGCTCTCTCCCAGCGCTCCAACTTGCTCCTAATGGGCGCGTCTCCAGGCTTCCTCTCTCCACCCCGCAGCAACCACCTCTCCACACAACAGCCAGAGAAAGCTTTTCAGAACATGAATCAGATCCTGCCGTTCCCCACTTACAGCCCTTCAAGGGCGCCCCCCGGGTCTGAGGATAACAGCACCCTCCTCGTGATGCCCTCGCAGGGTGTGGCTCTGCCTGGCTCCTCGCACCACTCCTCGCACAAGGCACGGGCCCCGTCTCACTATGACGGCCACCCGGGCCTTCTAGGTCCCTACACGTGGCAGCCCGGTCCTGCCTCGGGGGCCTTAGACCTAGCTCTCCGGGCTGGGTGGAATGTTCTCCCCAGTCCTTTCAACGGGCAGCTCCAAAGCCCTCTCCTCAGAGCCTCCCACCCTCCTGTCCCCAGTCCCAGTTAATTTACGGGGCTTTACCTTCTTCAGTGAACTCTCACAATCTGAAACCATCTTACTGATCGTTCTGCAAACGCCATGGTGCAGGCCTTTATCTGACTTGGTCCCTGCTGTCTCCTAGTACCTAGCACAATGCTGAATAAATGGATGGCCCTCAGCTCCATGCTACATGGTAGAGAGGACCAGGGCAAACCCAGCCACTACCCAAGGCTCGCCCAGAGCTCCAGTGCCCACAGAACACTGCGCCCATGGCCGTGTTTCATGCCCACACAGGGCAGGATGGTTCCTCCTATTCTTCAGATAAGACAGCCAAGGTTCCGAAAGGGTGAATGGACTTACCCATCCCTTACCTGCCTGTGCAATCACGAGGCTGAAATCCTCATGAACCCTAGAGACAAAAGGGGCCCTGGAGCACCCCCTCCCTGCCGTGCAGGCCCCAGGCCTAAGGTCTCTGCTCTACCAGTTTGCTGGCGGGGGCCCTCAGCCCCAGGCCTAAGGTCTCTGCTCTACCAGCTTGCTGGCAGGGGCCCTCAGAGGCCCTGTCCCCTGCGCGGGGGGAGGAAAGGTTTAGTCTAGAGACAGAGAAGAGCTGATGCAGTGTAGTGGGGCCTGAGTTTCTGGGAGCCCATCAAGGGTCTCCCTGAGTGTTCTCACACGCCAGCACCAGGGGGCAGGTTTGGGGGCCAGTGGAAGGGGAGCCCTAGATCTTTGTGCTTGATCCTGGGAAGGCAAGATCTAACCAGTCTCCCCTCCAGATTCACCGTCCCCTCCATACGTTTGCTATGTCTGCTACCTTCCACGCCCCACTCCATCTACTAAGTCCAAAACAAGCCCCCCGTATGTGGCCAGCAGGGGGTTCCGAGCAAGCCGGATCGCCCATCCCTCTGCCTCTGTGCCAGTGGACACAGAGCTGACTGTTCTCAGCAGAGGCACCAGCCCAAGGCCATCCCCCCACTACCACACTCTTGGGATCCCTGTGACAAGCTCACCTGGAGGGTATTGAAGGAAGGCTGGGCCCAGCTCTGGAAGGCGGCAGTCAGAGGAGGGGATGTGACAGACCGCAGGCAATGGGACCCCCCAACATCCATCAGCTGGATCTGGTGCCAGACCGCACACTCAGCGCATCCCTCACTGAGACAGGGCCGCAGCCCCAGGGCAGGTGACATTCGCTTGTCTCTAATAGCCCTCTTGTCTCCTGCCAGACCTGTCTCCATCTCTCCTCCCCCTTTCTGTCTCTCTCACAAGCTACCTCTCTACCTTTCTTTAGAAGTGTCTCTGTACCCTCTCCCACGTCCATCTTTATTTCGCCCCCTCTCTGGTTCTTCCTCTCCATCTCTCTCCCATCTGTGAGTCTCTCTCCACCCCCATCAGATCAGTCTCTCTCATGTTTCCCTCTCTCTCCTCTTTTCTACCTGCCTTCCCCCTCTCCCTCTTCCCTATCTCATGGCAGGGCGCTGTGACTTCCCCACTCCCAGTCTGCTCCAGGGTCTGTCTGTCTTTCCCCCTGGCTTTCCCCTTCCTTTCTGGGGACAGGACTTGGGTGGCAACAGCTTGGGTGTGAGACACACTCAGAGTGGCAATAGCACTGACACTCACACACCTAGATATCCCTGTGGAAGCGAGAGACAGACAGGGGCTGAGAGCAGAGGTGTTGGGGGAGCCCGGGTGAGCTGTGGACAAAGGGATGTGAGGGAGCCAACCCCGGGAGCTCTGAAGCAGGGGTGGGGGCGCCTGGCCAAGAGACAGAGAGAGAAGGGTTCTACATTACCCTCCCCCAGGAAAGAAACTCCGGGTCCAAATAAGCAAGAGCTGGTAGGGTAGAATGGGCACCGGTCAGGAGTTAAGACCTGAGCCCCAGTTTGAGGGCAGCCACTAACCCTGAATAACTTTGGGCAAGTCCTTCTTAGCAAACCTCCGTTTCTCTATGTGGGAAAAAGGTCCATGGTTTAACTTAAAACGAAACAGCAACAAGAAAACCTTACTTAGAATCTCAATATACGGGAATTCCCTGGTGGTCCAGTGGTTAGGACTCTGTGCTTTCACTGCCGAGGGCCTGGGTTCACTCCCTGGGTGCAGCCAAAAAAAAGAACCTCAACATAGAAAACAGATAAAAGCAGGACTGTGTGGGTCCTGCCACAAGACGCGGCCACAGAGGGCCCCACCGGTCAGCCTCTCCTCAGACTCCATCCATGGTCACCTCTGAGGCGCCTCCTTGGGTGCGGTTTGAAAATAACTCATTCAGACGACTTCAAAAGGCTTTTGAGCTCCCTCCGACCACCTGCCAGTCTAAGAGGTGAAAGCCACCTTGGCCTGGAACTGCCCTGACCCTGGAGGATGGAAGGTGGCAGCTGCCGGCAGAGCAGCTTGGCCTGGGCTCCGCCCACCGCCCCCGCCAGGGCTGCCGCGCAGCCCCCTGGGAGCAGCGCCTCCTGCCAAGCCCACCACCTGCTGTCACCGGCCCTTCCCAAGCGCCTTCAGAGGCGTCGGGAGTGGAGCAGCACGTGTGGCATGAAGGAGTCCGCCTGGGCTGCCTGCAGACTTGACCCTTGATGTGTTTGCGGAAGCTGAGCGGCTGAGGCTTGGGGAGGGTGGCGGGGAGGGAGGGGAAACTGGAGGTTTTATCATCCTGGGTCTGAAGGGAAAGAGGCGTGGGGAGGAGTGGGCAAGGCAGGTCTCTGGGCCCAGGGAAAGCTCAGCGGGCAAAGGGGAGGGGTGGGCCCTCACGCCCCCGCCCAGGCCTTCTCTTACTCGCCCCAGGAAACACTAGCCCGAGCGCAGCAGGAGCTTTGGGTGGGGCCCGACTCAGCGGACAGCAGCAGGCAGCTGTACTGTGCAAAGAGGACTGGACTCTGCGGCCAGGGCTCAAGTCTCAGTCTGCCCTCACCAGCCGTGCGAGCCGGGGCAAAGGGAACCGTTCTGAGACTCGGTTTCTTCAGCTGCATTAAGTAAAGGGGACGCTAATATACTTAATGCCATAGAACTGTCCACCTGAAAATGGCTGAAACGGTAAATGTGACGCTGTGTATGCTTTACCACGATAACAAAGGCAGCAATGATTGCTACCGCCTCAGGCTGGCATTTACGTACGGGTCGGGAGAAGGATGGCACGTGCTTGGATGGAACCAGCAACTGGCAAGGCCGTCCAGGTGAGAGGGAGATTAAGTGGGGTGCGGGAGGGGGTGGGGCTTACACCACAGTAGTAAAGTCACCCCCAAAGGCCTGAGTTCAAATGTGAGCTCCACAGTTCACCCGCCTGGTGACCCAGAGCAAGCTGTCCAAGCCTTCAGCCCAGGTTCTCTCACCTTGTGCACTAAGGGCCCAGCTACTGCAGCTCCAGGCAAATGTGTCTCCCCAGGGAGGGGCTGCGGCGGGAGGTGGGGGGCTGCCCTGGCTCCCGGCACAGGCTCTGGAGCGTGGGGCCTGGGACTGATCTCTGATACTACCCCTTCCCACTGGTGCCTGCTCCCCCCACCCCCGCCTCCCCCAGGGTCCAATCTCCACGGTTCTTAGGTGGCAGGGGCACAGACAGGGTCCTTCCCAGGCCTCAGTCACACCCGAGGCCAAAAGCTCCGGCCGGCGTTTCCTGGCCAAGGCAAGTCTGCAATGTGAGCGATGTCCCTCCCTCACTCAGCAAGCCTCCAAGGCTGCACCTGGAAACGGGGGAGACCTGTACTGAGCCTGGGCCACCTGGCGGATCACAGGAGACAGCGGTGCGTGGGGAGCGCGGCACCACAGAGTCAGCGTGCCATAGGCGTCAACCACGGCCACCAGGCCACCACGGCTCCCTCTGAGGTCCTCTCACCCTCTCCTCTGCCCAGCTTCCCACAGACGGCTGGGCCGAGCCGCGCGAGTTCTAGCTAGTGTTCCCTCCACCAGCTGCGCTCTGTGACCCCGAGGGGACGGAACAAGTCTCATCCACATCCAGAAATGATTCTCACTTCGGAGCAGTGCGGCTCCTCCAAACCCTCTCCCCAGGCTGAGGGGACAGGAGACACGGGCTCAAAACACATCCTCCACGCTGCACTGCTCAGGAAATGCTGGCACTAGCCACGGGGGTTTCCCTGACGGGTCCCTAACTCAGCACAAATCAGGAGGAATCGGTGAAGCCAAGAAAGGACTGGATGTCAAGCCAGGAGAAGATTCAAAGCCTGGATTCCCACCTTACTAGTCATTGAACCTCTCTGTGCCTCAGTTTTCTCCCTGTAAAATGGGGGTAACAGTAGTACCTACTTCTTGGAGGCATTATAAGGACTAAGCGACTTATTACACATAATGGCCCCGAATAGTCCCTGACGCAGAGCGATCGCTGCAGAACGGTGAGCTAACATGACACCCCTGCCTCTTTGGCGGAAACACGGCCTCGAGCTCTGACTGCCTCTGGGGGACGGCTTCAGGCCAGGGCTGGGGTTGCTCTGGACCAAGCCCCTGTTAATGCCCAGGTTAATGGAGAATCCACAGCGGGGCAGGAGGCAGAGGCTCTGCGTGCAGAAGAGGTCGGCCTTGGCCTGTGTTCTGCTGCTGGCCGGTCTGGGTGGAAGCTGGCTCGGGGACGGAGGACAGCAGACCGAACAGGCCTGCAGACCATCCACTAGAAACAAATCTGGGCTGGCAGTGGCCCACGCTGGCCCCCTGCAGACATCCTCTCCTTTACTCACTGCACCCGCTACCAGGAGCTATGGAGATGAGAAGACTGAAGCTCAGAGAGGCCTGCCTACAGCCCCCCAGCCTGGATGCAGCAGAGCTGACCCCAGGGACACGTGGGCTTCCCTCAGTGCTGGGCTGGGACCCGGTGAACCCAAACGTGGCTGCCTCCAGAGCCTGTGCTGGCTGGGGAGCGAGCTGTCAAAAGACCCCAAAGAGCTTAACAGCCATCCAGGCAGGGCCTGTGGAGAGCCCAGTGCCCTCCGCTCCACATCTGAACGATCAACAAATCCTTCAAAATCCAGCCAGTAGCTGCCACTGCTCACCACTACCATCACCTGCCCGAGCCACATCTCTCACCTGCTACAGCTTCCTGACCGCCTCCTGTCCTCGTCCCAAGTCTATTCTCAACGCAGCAGTCAGAGGGATCCCAGTAAAAGTCAGACCACACCTCCCAATGCCCCAAACCTCCAAGAGCTTCCAGCTGCCCCAGAGTAAAGGCCCAAGTCCCCACCCTGGCCTGTAAGCCTCCTCTTCCCCTGGCCTCCTCCCCTGGAACCCTCTGCTCCAGCCACACCAGTCCCTCACTGTTCCCAGCCCTGGACGCTTGTTCCTGCTGTCCTGTCTGTTCCTCCCCTAGGTCTCTGTAATGTCCCCTCCCTCCATTCTGGTCCCTTTGGAGAGGCCTTCCCTGGACACCCTATTTAGCCCCAACCTCCACTCCCTTCCCCTGCTTTATTCGTCTTCACAGCACACATCACCCCAGACATATTATATGTTTGCTGGGCTGTTTCCTGCCTGCCTTCTTCCACTGGAACAGGGACTCCCATGCTCTGCTCACTGCTGCGTGCCCAGTTCCCAGAACGGTACCAGGCTCACCTGGTAAATATTCACGAAATGCGCTGAACGACTACTTCCACCCTCTCCTGCAGCATCACATGCACAGGTGTACGTTCACACCCAGCCCTGGAGGAGCAGCCCCACCTGTCCAGCCTCTCCTGGAGCTGGACTCCACCCTCTCTTGGTGTTTCGTGCTGCCCAGAGACCCGGCACCTCCACTACTAACGGGCAAGGGGGACTGGTTTCCTGGGCACCCTCAGGCAGGGCAGCAGCTCCCCTCTTCCCTGAGCCCCAACTCACAGAGAGAAGACCGGGTGAGGAGCTAAATCCCTCAGATAGCAGAAGGGTCCCCGGCACTCTTCTCTTGCTATGGGGTTGATACTCCTCCTCCAATACTGTCCAGATCACTGGCTGCTCCCAGGACACACCATGGCCAGCTGGTCTCCCTTCTGTGCCTCCAGTGCCTCTGTTTCCCCATTTTGGAATGACCTCCGGCCCCTGGGGGGAGCTCCAACTCTTCAGAGACCAGTTCACAAGGCACCTCCTGGGCAAACCTCACCCTCAGCCTCAGGATTCCCCAAGCCCAGGTCTCGGGACTCTGCCTCAGCACTTCCTTCCCAACACGCTAGACCTGAGCCTCAAAGTCCTCTCTCCTTAAGCCCCTGAGGCCCAGTGTCTGGCCATACATGGCACATATCTAGTAGGTTCACTGGGCTGTGGATCTGTAATGCCTACCCTGGAACAAGGGAAAGGGTGTGGGTTTGGGGGTTGGTCAGCAGACCTGGAGTTGAAAGCCCAAGGCCATTCTTTATTAGGCTGTGTGCCCTTGACCGAATCACTGAGTCTCTCACCTGTAAAATGGGGATGGTAGAGTGCTCACTTCACAGAACTATTGAAAGGATTAGAAATAACACCTGCAAAGTGCCTGTGTTTAAATAACAGTAGCTATTACTAATATTAGGGGCCACAGTGTTAGAGGCAGGGCCCTGGGCCGGACATGTGTAGCATGGCACTCTGCCCAAACTGAGGGTCCATCAGTACTGCTAGGTGGTAGGATGGGCCCTGACCTCAGGGAGCTGCTCGCCCAGGATGGTACACATTAGGCTCTCCTGTAGTTCAGGGCTCAGTGGCCCATGCCATCAGCCTCGACAAAGTTGGCTTACTGGCACCTACTCTGCTCCACCCAGAGGACTTGGGAAGTTCCCTGGAGAGGTAGGAATTTAAGGAGAGGAGGACACGGCAGCAGTGACAAATAAGATATCAAAGCCCAAGCCAGGCTCTGTTTCTCCCTTCCTTTTGGGGAAGTGGAGAGGGTACAGTCAAGCCAAGATACCATATTGATCACTGTACACTCCCTACCCCTCCCCAGCCCAGAAGGCTCTGACGGTACAGTGTATTGGAAAATCCTAACGAACTGAGATCTACTCAGCCCTTCAGTTCCCTCTACATGCCAGGCCCTGTTAATGTTGGAGATGCCCCCTGCTCTGTGATTCTCTGACCCCTGGCCTACTCAAGGGCTGGTGAGTCAGGCCCCACCCGACCCCTTGGTGCTGTTGGATACAAATGGGGGCTAATGAGGTCAAGTTCTCAAGGTCAGTCTGGAAACAGCCTGTCATCTTCCAGGGCGATCTCAGTCCTATCAGCCTACTTGAGGGAAGGGCTCTGCAGGGGTGGGGGTGATTCAGCACAGACTCCTCCCAGCACCAGCTCTGACCAGACAAAAGCCAGGATCAGCCTCTTCCCAGGCAGCAAAAGTTCAGAGGGACACACAACGGCCGGATGGGATGCCTTCCTTGTCGGTTATCCCACTGATATGGTAGCTGCCCCTTTGAGGGCTGGGAGTCCGAGGCAGTTTCTGGGAGACAGCTGTGGACCTGGAGTCAGAGGATGGTTCCTTAAGTTCCTGCTGAGACACCTCCCAAGTCTCAGCTTCCTTGTCTGTAAAATGGGGCCAACCATCTCTACCGTTCAGTGCAATAAGTGTGAGCTGTCAAACGTACAGGATTTTTGGTCTCACCCACGCCCCCCTCCTCCAAACAAGTCTAGGTGTGGGAGAGCTCAGTTTACCGCAGCACGAGAACTGAGAGCGTACAGGGTGCCAGACGCTGTGCTGCTCCCTGGGGATATTCAGGGGCTCCGGGTCTGCTGAGGGAGGCTGACAGATAAATGTACAGTGCCATGCTGTGATCAGCACTTTCAGGGAGGAACGAACAAAGGACTGTGGGCTCCCAGAGAAGGGAGCATCTGACCCAGGCTAGAGTGGGTGAGGTCAGGAAAGCCACAGGAAGGAGAAGCCATTTGCCTCGGGTCTCCACATCTACCAGCTGGACGTAAGGAAGATGGGCATTCCAGGCACTAACAAAAGCCCAGATTCAGGTTTAAAGCACAGGCCCAGCCCACAGGAGTGCATGCTGACCTTACCCCAGGGACCTGTCCCCAAACACGGGTACCAGGCCTCCAGACCTCCCCAGGGCATGGTCCCTGCAGGGCACACTTCATGGCCAGGTGAGGGAAAGAATCCCCAGCCTTGGCAGCGGAGACTGCCTCTGCCCTCCTGCCCACCTCAGCCCCCTCCCCTGCAAGAGCTCTCCATTCTCTGAGCCCACCCTGGCCTCTACCTCCTTCTGGTAAACTCATTTTCTCGCTCTAAGGCCTCTCACTAATTGTCAGCTCCTCTGGAAAGCCATCCTTGGCCTTTTTCTTGCTTGGGTTCCCAGAGCTCTGTGTACATTTCTCTAGAATTAATGCTTGCCATGTAACATTTATTCATTTCCAGATTCATTTCTTGAGCAGAAATGACAAAGAGTCATTGAGAAATGACAAAGAGTCATATTCACTGACGAAGAGTCAGGCTTTGGGGCTCTGGGACAGAATGAGAAGTAAGCCACGTCAACTGTCCTCAAGCACTTTATAAAATTAAAAGTTATAGGCTTCCCTGGTGGCGCAGTGGTTGAGAGTCCGCCTGCCGGTGCAGGGGACATGGGTTCGTGCCCTGGTCCAGGAAGATCCCACATGCCGCGGAGCGGCTAGGCCCGTGAGCCATGGCCGCCGAGCCTGCGCGTCCAAAGCCTGTGCTCCGCAGCGGGAGAGGCCACAACAGTGAGAGGCTCGCGTACCACAAAAAAAAAAAAAAAAGTTATACCCATTGGGACTTCCCTGGTGGCACAGTGGTTAAAACTCCACGCTCCCAAGGCAGGGGGCCGGAGTTTGATCCCTGGTCAGGGAACTAGATCCCACATGCATGCTGCACCTAGGAGTTCGCATGCTGCAACTAAGGAACCCACCTCCCACAACTAAGACGGGGCCCAACCAAATAAAATAAATAAATAAAATATTTTAAAAAGTTATACCCACTGTTCTATATTATTCTTATGTAAAGAGTAATAGCTGGGCTTCCGTGGTGGCACAGTGGTTGAGAGTCCGCCTGCCGATGCAGGGGACGCAGGTTCGCGCCCTGGTCCGGAAATGATCCCACATGCCGTGGAGCGGCTGGGCCCGTGAGCCGTGGCCGCTGAGCCTGCGCGTCCGGAGCCTGTGCTCCGCAACGGGAGAGGCCACAACAGTGAGGGGCCCGCGTACCGCAAAAAAAAAAAAAAAAAAAGAGTAATAGCTAACATTTATTGAGCACTCATGTGCTCACTGTTTTAAGCCCTAAACATACACTATTTCATTTAATACTCACAATAACTGTCAGGTAGGCACATGACTATCTCCATTTGACAAATGAGGAAACCGAGGCAGTGACTTCATCAAGATCACAAAACAGTATAAGAACGCAGGAAGTCTGATTCAGGAGTCTGTATTGTCAATCATCATGCTATTACGGACAGGTGCTGCAGGGACTCGGGGCAATATTTAGCCTTGGGGGTGGTGGGGGGAAGGTGGTCCAGAGGTGATGCTGCCTGAGCAGAGCACTGAAGGACAAGCAGAAGGTAGCCCAGCAGGTAAGAGGAGAAGGGGCTTTCAGGCAACGGGGCTGGAGCATGCAAAGGCATGGAGACACAAAAGGTGTGGACAAGCGCATCCTGCAATGCCGTATTATTGGACCTTAGGGTACACACAGGGTAGGGAAGAGGTAAGGTCATTGAGAGCTCTGTAAATTGTGCTAAAGATTCAGTCTTTCCCATAGGCAATGGGAAACCATCAAAGGGTTTTAAGCAAGGAAGTGACATTATGAGATGTGTTTCTAAAGGATCATAAGAGGCACTTCCTTGTGGCACAGTGGTTGAGAATTCGCCTGCCAATGCAGGGGACACGGGTTTGATCCCTGGTCCGGGAAGATCCCACATACTGCAGAGGAGCTGAACCGGTGCACCACAGCTACTAGGCCTGCGCTCTAGAGCCTGTGCACCTAGAGCCGGTGCTCTGCAACAAGAGAAGCCACGGCAATGCGAAGCCCTCGTACCGCAACGAAGAGTAGCCCCCACTCACCGCAACTAGAGAAGGCCCGCGTGCAGCAACGAAGACCCAATGCAGCCATAAATTAATTAATTAATTAATTAAAAAAAAATAAAAGGATCACAAGAGTTACAGTTTGGAGGCTGGGTTGCAGGCAGCCATGACTGGAAGTTGCTGGGAAGTCACTGCAGTCATCCTGGTGAGAAACACATCAACAAGGGTGGTAACAAAAGAGAGGCACAGGGCCAAGTGTGAAGCACGTTCAGGTCACCTCTTAGATATGGGAATTGAGAAGGAAGAGGAAGTATAATTCTCAGGTTTCTGGCTGGGATGAGGTGGTAGAGAAAGAATGAAGCTGCAGGGGAGAAGGCAGCAGTTCAAGTTCAGACGAAGTGAGTGGCAGCTGGAGTGGAGCTGTACAACTGGTAGCTGGATGGCCAAGTCTGAGGCTCCAGGGCGGGGCACTCCGCTGAAGATGTACATCTGGGCGCGTTTCGGGTATTTAGGTGGTGTAAAGCTGAAGCCACGAGAGTTGACGAGACCACGCAAATTCAGTGTACAGAGTAAGGGACTGGGCGAGAGGAGAATGTGAAACGGTATTTCTACCGTCAGAGAAGTAGGAAGAAAATAAGGGGATGCTGACGCGGAGGAAGCCAAAAAAGGCGGAGAGAGGCACGTATCAACTACTTCAATTACGAGTTAGTATGCACCTCTAAGAACTCAAGAAAGATACTAAAGGGCCCTTCTGATGTCAATTAGGATGTCATTCACTGCCATTTCCAAAGGAAGTTGAGGGAGACCGGATGACAGACGCAGACCTACAGTAACTTGTAGATATATTCCTCCTCATTCTCAGGCCCTGACCCCTCCCCATATCCAACTCCTGTCCTTTAATACCCTGATACCGCCCCCTCGCTTCTCCGCTCACAAAGAAGAGATAGGCTTTGGAGGCCGATCCGGGACGCCCTTCCCGGGCTCTCTCGAGTGGGCGGGGCCGCGGACGGTCGACGCCCGAGACCCTCGAACCCGGCGCGGGGTGGAGCAAGGCCAAGCAGAGGAAGGGGGCGGAACCTGGGGCGCAGGGGGTGTGGGAAGGGTCGGACGGAACTATGAACGGACACCGGCTAGAGAGGCGGGATCTGCTGGCAAGACGTAGCCCTCGTACCACCACCCGGTCCCACTGACCTCTCGCGGACCCACCTGCTCCATGTCAGCCACGGCCCCAGTTCTTCTTAGCCCCAGCCGCAGCCGGTCTCCGCGGCCCCAGCAGCGCCTCGGAGAGGAAGGGGATCTCCCGGCGGCGCCACTTCCGCCACTGAGTCCGCCCCCGAGAGCGAACGTGCGTAGGACTGCAGCCCCGCCCCCAAGCCCTCGGGCCCCACCCCCAAGGGGCGGAAGTGGGGGCTGCAGCTAAAGTTAGGCCTGAAAGGATATTCCTAACGGTAGGGGTGTTGGAAAGAAGCCCAGGGGCATCATCCTTATTGGGCCACACAGGCCTGGCACTGTGGAGAAAAAGGGATCTTCCTGAGGGGAGGCCTGTGGGGCTGGGGGACAGGCCCTTTGGAGGAATCCAGTTACTCTTGAAGGACTCTTCCTTCCCCCTCTGCCTCTTTCAGCCATCCCCAGCAGGATCTAGAACTCCTGTGGTCCTTCCCAAGATGGCTCGGAGCTTGTCAGCAGTCAAGCCTCCAAACTAGAGGACTGGACACTAGGGTCGAGGACCTGACCCTTGGATGACCACCACAGGGTAACAGGGAAACCTGTTACCTCCTCCCTCTCCTTTCCCCCTGAAAGAGAAGTCTCAGCAGTTATTTACAAAGATTTATTACAGCATGGGAGCGGTTCAGTCCTGGAGTCAGGGAAGGAGGGAAGGGGGCAGAGCAGCTGGAGGACAAGGAGAGCCTGGCTCCCCCACCATGTGCCCCCCTAAGGACTTATACTAGGCGGCATTCCTGGCATCAAAGCACAAACAAAATGCAACAAAGCAGCCTCTGCCAGTCCATCTTCCAGGCACCCAGGCTGGGGAGCAGTTGATAAGGGGAAGATTTCCAAAATGTTGAGGCTGTGGAAAGGATGCCTGAATCCTGGGCCCTGGTAGAAGCCAGTGAGAGGGGTGGTGACTTGGAATTCCCCAGGGGATGGAGAAGGATCTGTGGGCACTTAAAGTTCTCAGTACCCTCTTTCCCCAGATCTTAGGGTCCTGCCCTGTGGGTTTCCTGTGCCCAGGGGAGAGGGTCTGGGGAGTAGACTTGTGAAGGATGAACCTTTGTCCCCCATTTGCTGGATTTCCCAATGCAAGCGCTCTCACATCCCACCACCCACTGGGTGAATGGGGGAATGACTGGCAGGGGTAGGCATCAGGCAGCAAGTGCCCAGGGACTCTGGGCATCAGCCAAAGGTGGGCAGACAAGCAAACACAGACCAGCCCTAGTCTTCTAAGTCAGAAGCCGCAGCCCTAGCAAGTGAGGGGAAGGGTACAAAATAGGGTGGGGACAGAGTGGGTTTCTGGGGAACAGCAATGCCCTCGCCACTTCTGGGAGATGCAGGGCTGGTGCCTATGTGCCAGGTTCAGGGTGAGCAGGGCGCTGTGGCTCCTCCCCAGGTTCTGCAAGGCAAGCAGAAGGACTTAGGGTCTGGCCACGCCCACCAATATCCCAGCCCCGCCTCCCCAGCCCCACCCACCCCCAAACCTCACCATTTAATGCCGGATCTTCCACTTGGTCCTCAGAGCTTCCGTCTCTCTGGGGCTCATCCAGAGGAGGCGGACGCTCCCAGGGACCCTCCAGACCTTGACCAAAAGTAGTCTTCTGCCCAGCTGGGGACGGGAAAGAAGGGATAAAAGCACAGGCTCTGAGTATCCATCTGGCTGTCCTGGAACAGGAGCCGAGTCTCTCAGCTGGCTCCTTCGGAGGGTATCGTGGTATAGTGAAGAGAGCACTGGACTAAGACAGCTCTTGCAATGACTAGCCATATGACTTAGATAGGTCCGTTGTTACCTCTTTGAAGGGGATGGTAAGAGGGAAATTGTGTAGACTGCCTTACATAAGATAATAGTTCATACCCTGCAGCCCAGCGCCGGCACTTAGGAGCTGCTCCAAGACTGGTGCCAATGGATATTGCTCCTTGGTCATCCTGTCATTTGACCCACTGCCCTGATGCTTTCCTAAGGGAAGTCTCCTCTCACCTCCTCTTCACCTGTTCCAGCTGGAGATTTTGCTCCCATGACCGTTGCCCCCGCTGCCAAGGCAGAGAGGAGGCCCACGCCATTTTGGGGGGAGGTGCAAGGGATGGACACGTCAAGCAGGAGTGGTTGGCTAGTTTTCATCTCCATAAATAATGGCACCAAAACGTTTAAGGTGCACTGGGAGGGATAGATGTGGATGGCCTGGGCCTAGAAAGAACAGTCCTGGGAGGGCTGAGATCTTCCTGCCTAGGAATTCTCTGGGCCTTGGGACTCCCTGTGGAGATTTGGGGATCTGAGGTCTCTAGCTCTGAGGCCTTCTGTGTAGGTTTCATGCCCCTCCCTGGCCCCTCTCTTCCCAAGCAGCTGGGGTTGGAGCTGCAGCCAACGCAGTTGGTTCTTGAATCCTACATTCTCCATCTAGACACTAGAGGGCACCCTCTCACCTCCAGCCTAGGAAATAAAAAAGGGGAAAAGAGCCACAGGTTCCTGGAGAGGACTTATCGACCAGCCCTGTGCCCCCCTGCAGAGACCACATCCTGTGTTCAGAAATGCAGGCGATGGGGCACTGGATACTCTTACCCCACTATCCCCCATCTCCTTGCACCTCCCAACTGCTGTGGATGGGAAGTCCTTTCTTGGGTCTAGCCTCAAACCTCAGGTGGCCTTGCCTTAATTCTTAGGGAAGAGAGGAATTATTGGAGGAAACCTGATTGGGAGAAGGACTGAGTCAAGGATAGGAACAGCCCAGGTGTCAGGTAAGGCTGAGTGCAAGGCATCCTGTGGGATGAGAGAGTGGGGAGGCCCTTTACATGTGTGAGAAAATGTGAACCGGGAGGGGGTGTTCCAGGACACTCAGGGAGGATCCCACATAATCTGTGGTGGTGGAGCCCAGGCTTCACAGCCCGTTCAGCTTACCAGACCCCCTGCCGCCCTTCAGGATTTCAGCCTGGCTGTCCTCGTCCTCCTCCTCTTCTTCGTCCTCCTCCTCCTCGTCCTCCTCTCTTGGGTAGCCCAGCTCCCGCAGCTCCCCCAGCTCATCCTCCTCCTCTGAGGCCTGGCTCTCACCCAGGTTGCTGATGGACTGCAGGTGAGACTCAGCAATACGCTGCACAGCTGGCACAGGGGGGCCGGGAAGGCAGGGCTCAGCCGGGCCCCAGAAGCGGGAGAGGCATGTGGCCAGTCCCCAGCCCCCTTCCTGTGGGCCTGGGGCAGAGCTAATCCCCCACAGGGGTCTAGTTTAAAAGCTAAAAGCTGCAGGCCAGCCTGCTGGGGGCCAGACCAGGGCAGAAGCAGCAGGGGGTAGCCTCCTGATCACGTCTGGCTCCTAAGCTGTCCAAAGGTGCTGCTGTCCCAGAGGCCGGCACCAGGCAGCTCCTGCCAAGCCGGACAAGACCAGGCGGGTACAGCAGCAGCTTAACAGTCCCTGGCTGGGGAGCTTGTCCACCAGCTACAGCCCCTGGAGAAGGCGCAGGGCCCGTGGGCCAGGCCCTGGGGGATGTGTCCCTTTCAATTTCTAGGGGAGTGCCCAGCCTGCTTAGGGCTCACTGCTACCCCGATCCTGCCCACCACCCCATGCTGGGCTGGGTCCCCACTCCCCGGCACTGCCCCATCGTAGATGCTACTCCACACACCCCTGCCCTAGGCTCTGAGAGGTAGGAACAGTTCTGAGGCTGAAGACATAATAGTCTGCAGCCAGTGAAGTCCGTGCCTGGGGATGCGGCGTGCTCAGACGCGGCCCCCACAATCTTGACCCACATCCCCAAGCTTCATCTCCCTCTGCGGTGACCTAGAAAGCAGTGAACACCACCCACCCCCCCAACGCCACCAAGGCCTGCTGGGATAGGACCTAGCAAGGGAACAGTGTGGGCAGCTGGAGAGAAGTTTCCAAAAGATGGAAAGGACTAGGGGGTTAGGAGAAAGGGGCCAGGGCTGGGGGACTCTGGGAGAACGACAGGGGTTGAGGGGACCCTGGGAGGAGTGGCTGGGACAGAGGCAGCAGGGGGGCCAGGAGCTGGTGATATTTTAGAGCATTTGGGTCACAAAAGTCAAGGCCCAGAGACCAGGTACTGACAAGCTGGGCCCTGCAGTTGCTGCAGCTCCTCCTTGCTCCGCAGGCAGCCCCTCCCCTCAGAAAGCCCAGAGGGGGCAGATCCAGGCTGGAAACCTCCAGTGTAGGGAGCAGGGCACCGCTCTCCTGCCAACTCAGGGCCAGGCACAGAGGGTGCATTGTGCCTGCCCGCTGCCCTGCCTTGCCCCGAGCTCCACCCGGTGCCTCCTGCTGGCTCTGGGCAAGCTACCCAGGCAATAAAAGTGCGATAAATTACCCCACCCTGTCCTTGGGGAAAGTTTCACCTTGAGCCAAGTGTGAGAGTTCGGCCTTGGAGAACCCCCTCAAGCCAAGACTCAGTGTCCACCCTTCCTTGGGGGCCCTGAGCTTCTCCACCTACAAGTCCCCCACCCTGCCAGATGCTTTCCCTGCCCAGAAAGGAGCCAAAGCCTATAACACAGTGCCCTGCAGGTTCAGAAGGGTCCTCTGAGCGTTGGGGAAGGGAGGAAGGGAGGAGAGGAGGTGGCAGCTCGAGCAGCCGGGGGTGGAGAGTTCAGTTCTTCAGTTCGTGAGCCACAGCATCAACAATAGGTGTGCGCAGCCCTGTGCTGGCGCCCGTGCGCCTCCCGCGTGCCTCGCCTGCCTCGTGCCTCGCAGGGCTCTCTGGGGTCTCCCCCTCATCCTCCCAACTGTCTCCTAATCCCTCTGTCTCCAGCTCTGGGAACCTGAGTTCCCCCGACCCAAGTGGCCCTTTTTAAGCTCCAAGGTCCCCAGCACAGCCCCCGCACCCCTCTCCTGGCCCCTTTCCACCGCCCTGCCTCTCCCCACTCAGACACTCCTTAAGTTGCAGCCCAAAGGGGCCACGGGGGCGGGGGCACATTTCTGGCATCTTTTTCACCCCAGCCCTCTGCCCCTCGCTCACAATCAAGAGTCCAAGGGTGATTCTTCCCTCTCACACGCACTTGCCCCCAGCCCAGCCCAGCCCAGGATGGGGAGGGGAGAGATTTCTCATATTCTCTCCTGGGAAGATGCCACCTCCTCCCTCATGCCTGCTTCAGGGGCTGGCCTTCCCCACATCCCTACAGGTAGAAAGGCCTTCCAAAAGCTGAACCCACTGCCCGCTTGCTGTCCCTGCCTCGTCCTGTCCTTGAGGAAGAGAAAGGGCTCCTGCCCTTCTGGCCTCTCCTCCCAGTCTCTCTGCTCCCAACCTTGGCCGGCAGGCTGACAGGTGCACCTGTTGACTTGGCTGGTCACTGGAAACTCATTAAACCCACCCCGGAGGGAGCTCTCCGCACACCCTTCTGGTTCCCTCCCTCCCAGCCTCCGTGGGAGGAGGGGCTGGCCAGGCAGGAAGAGCCTCTGGTGGGAGCTGAGGTGGGTGTAGGAAGGCATCCTAAGGCTTAGTTAGGAAGAGACCCTCCTCACACCTCGACCTGTGCCACCTTCTCCTCCAGGTGTATCTCCCCCAGCTCCCCGCTGGAAGCCAAGTCTCCAGGCCGGCCCTGAAGCCCCCTGTGATTCCACACCAGCTTCCCTTTGCACACCTTCCTCCCTCTCCCTGGAATGCCCCTCCATGCCTGGCCTGCCTGTTGAATTCTCATTCAGCCTTCCCATCCAAGCTTAAACACCCTCTCCTCTGTAACTCTCCCTGACCCTTTGAGGTGAAGGGCCCCAGGAGGGCTGAGGCCAAATCTTACTCTTATTTTTGCCCAGCACCCACCAGGGGGGCCTGGCATACACTAGGTGTTTGATAAGTGAGTGCTATAGGAATGACTTGCCTTTTGGTATAGAAAGGAGAAGCAGGAACATCGGTGTGCAGACCTGTGCAAACGGCACGGGAATGGGAGAGGAGAGCAAGGGGTGCAGCCCAAAGAAGGTGCCCTTCGGGGAGAAGGAGGGGGAGGTGGTCCAGTGCATGCTTGCAAAGGAGGTGCAGAGCCGATGCCTACTTGTTACATACCTCTTTTCTCTCAACCCCACAACCTAATTTTAAGACCCATGCCACCTTTTCAGCCCCTGGACTCCTTCCTTTTACAAGGCCAAATTAAGAAAGAATTGGTCTCTAAGTAGGGCTTGGGGTGGGTACACAAGACTATCCGTCCCCACCAACAAAAGCTCAACATGTCACACACACACCCAATGTCAGCCCAGTTGCAGGGGTCAAGGGGACAGCCCAACTGATGGGTGGGAGACAGTACCTTTCAGCGAGGGGGGTGTGTAGGCACAGGGGTTGGGTCTCTTCGACTTGAGGTGGTGCCCCTCTCCTGAGGCTCTCTGCTGGGGAAGTACCAGGTTAAATGGGCTTACAGAGGCCCCTGTCCTTCACCCTCCCTCCATTCCATCCCACCAAGGCAACCCAGGCAGACTGGGCTAGCTTCTGTTCTCAGGTCCAGGCCCAGGCGCTGCTGCCCCTCGGGTCCTGCACCTCCTGCACCGAGGCTGAGGCTAACTGGTGGCTTTGGGAGGGGCTCCATAGACACGGCCTGGCTCAGATCAGGACCCTGTGTTCTGGAGGCCCAGCCTGAGTCTGAGCAGAGGAAAGACAAGGGCAGAGGAAAGACAAGGGCAGGGTGTGGGTGGCACCCTGGCACCAGGCACTCTCACCGAGGTGCCAATTGATATGCTAATGTCCTCCTGGGTGGCACTGTGTGTTAGCTGGGAAGTAATCCCCTCCAGCCCATCACAAAGGGCCCTGGCATCCCTCCTTCCAGCTGCCCCTGGAAACTCACCTGGTGGGGTGAGGCCTCCTCCTCTGAGGCAGGCCACCAGTGAACCGAGCCAGGAAGAAGAGAGAAGAGGGAGAGAGAGAAGAGAGAAAGAATCTGAATTACTTTCCCCAAAGGCTCAGTCTCTGTGCCCTTTCCCTCCTGGTGTTGGGAGGTGCCTGGTCAATAAATGAACCCAATGGAGTTGGGCTCCCAGACCTTAACCCCCCCATCTTCTGCTCAGTCTCCTACTCATGGGACTTTGGCAGGGGCCCCAAGAAGGCATCAGGGTTAGGATGAGGCCAGGACTAGGGGGCAGGGTAGGGGCCCACCTGGCGAGGAGTGCTCTGAGAGCCGGAACAGCATGGCAGGGGTTGGTCTCCTGCGCCGGATCTAAGAAGATAGAGAAAGAGATGGGGAGGAGGTGGGGCAGGACAGACACCTGCAGCCCACTCCCCACCCCCTACCCAGGCAGCAGGGAACAAACAGTGCTTTGGAGTCCCCAGGGAACCTTTGAATCAAAGCCTGTCAGAGCTGTAAGGAACTCCATAGCTCACCCAACCCCCTCATTTTACCAAGGTGAAACCCAAGGCTCAGAGAGGTTCAGCAAAGAGCTCAAAGTCACACAGCATGCCAAGGCAGGGAAGGGACAAGAAAAATGCATCACTGGCTCCCAGCTGACGCCCATCCCACTCCATGGCTACTCCAGAACTGCCACCTCCCTTTCTGTCTTCCCCTACCAAGGCCCTTCCTCTCTCATTTTTGAAGACATCAGACCTCAGGACCTGAAGCTGGCTGTGGAAGATGCCCCATGGGCCATGGCACACACATGGCCCTGCCTACCTAAGGTCAGCTCAAGGGCTCCAGGGAAAGTGGGTCCAGTTGCAGAGGGAGGCTGAGCCTGGTACTGCAGGCACCTCCAACCTCACACTGAGGCTCAGGTGTGGGTCTGACCCTCAGACCCACAGGGGCCTGGGTGTGGTCTCTGGGGGCCTGGCTCTGGGTCCCAGAACTCTTCACCCAGTCCTCATAAAAAACAAAAAGTTGCCCTCCTTGGTACATGAGCCAAGCTGCACCGGGGGGTGGGGGGTGCACTGAGCACTCCCCCGCCTTCCCCCCAGCTTGGCAATCAGACCAACTGTCAGTTAATTAGGTCCCCTCTGAGCTCCAGGGAAATGCACAAAGAGAACCAGGTGAATTAAGCTGAAACTGCCACCTCCCTCTGCCAAGCTCCCAACACTGCCCTCCAGACCAAAAGCTGCTTGGGCCGGGGACCCAACCCGCCCCCATGGCCGCCTAGCTCTCCTCAAAATGACTTGGCTCCACTCTCACTGCACTGTGGGGGGCCAGCTGCATCTCAGCAACAAGTGAATGGCTAAGTTGCGGGGTGGGGGGCAGAACCCTCTTCTCTCCCTCCATCACATCCCACCCCCCACCCCCACCTCAAGCCGTTGGAGGCCCAGAAAGGCTGTCCAGAGAACTCAGTTGTCGGTGGGAGGACTTCTGGCTTCTGTGATGACTGGTCATCATCCCCCCCACCCTTGTTGCCATGTTGTGGCTCTGTCTAGAGGTCAGAACAAGGTTCTGGCGACCCCAGCCCAGGCACACAGGGTGGAACTAGACAGAAAGCCAGAGCGTGGGGCAGCTGGGCGGAGGCCTGCTCTGTGTAATAGGTCAGTGTACCATGTTTCTCACATCTGAGCGGCACCAGTGGTCCGCGTGGGAGTTTGGGAAGGAGGACACTGTGCAGGGTCCGGAGGACCGTCTGCCCTCCCTGGGGCCGCCTGGGATTCTCCCGCCCCGGGATCAGGACCGAGGCCCCGGGGGAAAAAGTTGCACGAGTCTCCAGCGAACTTCACGCGCTGCCCCATGTCCCCGCCGCGTCCGAGGCGGGCCCGGGACTCCTTCGCCCCCGTCTCCCAGGCCAGTTCAGACCCCGGAGCGCAGAGGAGCCTGGGTGTTTAGCAGGGGTGAGGGGGGCGCCGCCGGGGCTGGGGCGCAGCCCCCTTACCATCTCCACCTGGCGGGGGTCGAGCTGGCTGGGGGGCGCGGGCACGGAGAACTGGATCTTCTTGCGGTCCTTGGGGTCCATGGCGGGCGGGTGGTCGGTGGGCGGGGCGCGCGCCGCGGGGTCCGGGGCTGCGGTCCAGGCGCGCTGCTCAGGGCGCCGCGGCGACAGCGGGCCGAGTGCGGCGGGGAGGAGCAGGAGGGCTGTTCACGCACAGATAAAAATACCGCGCCGGCGAGGGGAGGGGGCGCGGGGGCGGGGGGCGGCCGCCTGCTCGCCTACCCCGCCGGGCTCCGGGGCTCGCCCGTGCCTCGGTGCCTTCGCGCCCTCACCCCGGGCTCCCCGGCTCGCGGGTCTGGGTCCCTGTCGCTCCCCTCCTTCCCTCGCTCTCTCTCAGTGTCTCTCCGCCCTTCCTCTATCTCCCTTGCTCCCTCTCCGCATGTCTGTCTCTGCCTCTGCCTCTGCCTCGCTCCGTCTCTCCGGGTCTCACCCTCCGGCCCCAGCCTTGGGGTGCCCAGCCCGTCCCCTCAGCCTGGGACTGGCGCCCGGGAGCTTGGTGGGAGGACTCAGGAGACAGGGGCCAATGAGCGCCGAGGAGCGTGTTCTCCCGGGGCCTGGAGGAGGGCGGGGAGTGTGAGCCAGGACGCGGGGAGCGGGCTGGGAGCCCCCTGCCGTCTCCCCAGAACTTGAAGCTGCATTATTGATGGAGTCCAGCAGGGAGGATAATGCGGGCAGGCCGAGGGGAGAGCAGCAGCGGGGACTCTGGCTTTAACCCCTTCCTGGCGTGGATGCTTGGAGTTTCACGGGGAGGCCTGTGAGGTCGTGGAGAGAATACCACCAGCCTGCCACGCTGTGAATGGGGGTGTCCTAGAAAGCGAGTGAGCGTGGAGCGGGTTGTGCGTGGGGGGACACGTGTCAGTCATCATGGCAGGGAGTGTGTGAAAGTGAGTGCCAGGGGCCCTGTAGTGCCTATAGCTAGGGAGTGTGTGTGGGGGGGGGGGTGGGGGGGTGTCGGTGTGGTGAGAGTGTGTGCGAGTCTATGTGAGTAAGTGTGTCAGAGTGTCAAGGATGCGGGTGTGAGTGGCAGGGTGTGGGAAGACTGTGTGTGTGCGGGGGAGGGGGTGAGGTGGGGGAGGATGTCAGAGGCTGTCAAGGTGATGGGCAGGCTGTGCCAGCTTGCGGGGGGTGGGGGTGGGGGTGGGGGGGGGTGGGTACTGTATCCACAGCTCCAGCCTGTACAGTAGAAGGGGATGAGGCTGTGATCCTGGGAGCACTCCCGTGGGGGGCGGGGAATGTGTCCCTGCCGTGAAATATCCTGGATTCAAGTGCCTCCCCAGATCTAACGTGGGGGAGACAGAACCAGCCTGGGGGAGATAGATTTGGGGGTGTTGGGGGGCCAGCCTGTACCAGTACACGTGCCATCACGTGTGTGAGTTTGGTGCAGGAATAGAGCAGGGGGAGAGGTGTGTGTGTGCTCGTTTCTGAGGTGTGAACCTCTCTCTCTCTGCAGAGGCGTTTGTGTGTGTCTCTGGAGGGGAGAAAGGGGAGGAGATGGCCCTGTGGTTTGGAGTGTCCCTGTTTATCTGTCCAGGTCCTGGGTATCTTTGCAGGAACCGGTGTTTCCCTCTGTGGACCTAGGGGCGAGGGACTGAACGCCCTTCTGCGGTGACGAGAGGGTGTGTGTGTAGACGTGTACATAGGCATGTGTCTTCTTGGGGCTCTGTTTGTGTTGGCTCTCTTTTCTCCTGGTCACCCTTGGGCCTGGAACAGTCAGGCGTCCCCCTCCCCCCACCCAGCAACTTTTCCACTCCCAGCCCCAGTGTGCTGGGTCCTTGGCAGAGCGAGAAGGAGCAAGAGGCCAGAGGAGTCTTGTGAAAATGGGGTCAGGGGCACAATGCAGTGCCCCAGAGTCAGCGCCCACTCTGGGGGTGAGGAGAGGGTAGCAGGAGGGCAGAGCTTTGCCCATGGGCACTGGAAGCCCTGGCTGCTCAGTGCCACTCCCCCCAACCCCCAGGCCTGGCTCAAGTCCCGCTGTGTTTGTTGACTTTTATGCTTGTGGGGAAACAGCCAGATGCCAGGTTGCTGGCCCAGGGGTGTGGGCATCTCTGGCAGCCCCTGGCTTGGCCCAGACCCCTCCTTCAGCTGGGTTACGGTGGGGGGCGGTAACGACCAATTTGGCAGTGCACATGAGGAGGTCCTGGGAGTCGGAAGGGGCACAGGAAAGGCGTGGCTCAGGCAGTAACCTGAGTGGCCACTGGGCTAAGATGAGGCTGAAAGGCCTGTGGCTTCCAGTGCTGGGGAGGTGGGAAGGTCCTGGTTGGGATGAAGGGGACAGAGGACAGCTGGATGGGTAATGAGAGGACAGGGACAAGGAGGCATCACTACCAGTGGAACCTCACAGCCCATCCGAGCTGAGAGGGCCTTGGGGAACACAGCGGCTGAGGCTCCTTTGACCAGGGAGGCTTGTTCATAGAGCTTCTGCCAAAAGGATTGGAGCTCTGGGTGGCCCTGAATCAGGAAAAGTTCCCCTGACCCAGGCTGGGGCAGCTGGGAACGGAGACTCTCCTCTCTTGGCTAAGCTTGGAAGATGGGGTCTTCAGGGATAGAGGGGAGGGTCTTTGCCCTCTTCCCCCAACCTTTGTTTGCCCAGGCACCCACAGCTCTGGCTGCTAAACCCTGGAGCCAAGAGGGACGGGGGAACCTCACTGACAGAGGAACAGTCACAAGGGACAGACAGGAAGGAGGAGGAAGGGAAGGAAGGATGACAGAGACAGGAGGTGAGAGAAAGAGAGGAGGGGGAGGTAGGAAACATCGGAAAGAAAGAGCGAGAAAACACATGTGAGAGATGGAGAGACAAAGGGGGAGAGAGAAAGCCTCACGACAGAGAGAGGCAGGAGACAGAGATGGAGAGAGAGTAAAAATAGCTCAGCATTAAGATAATTGCAGCTCACAGCTCTGCCCTCCGTTAGGAATTAAATGAGGTTTTATTACTTTGATTTTTCTCTCCTGGATCCTACGCGACTTCTCAAGAACTTGGGGAAAAGTTTTTCAGGTGGGCGGCCAGGTGGCGGGGGCTGCGTGGGTGACAGAGGAGGAAGGGAAAGGGACTTCTGGGGGGAGGGAGGTGTGGGCAGGGGCAAGGAGTGGGGAGGGGCTGGTGAGGATGGAGGAGCCCAGCAGGGGCTGGGGGAGGTGGCCAGCGTCAGGCCCATCCCAGAGGGGTTGAGAAGCAAGGGGCCAGGGTGACCTCCATTTTCTCTGACTTAGAATTAATCATATGCAAATGAGATGTAAAAATAATATGCCACTCCTCGGTTATTATTCTTGAGTTAGAAACACAGGCGTTTGGGTCCAAGGAACAAATTCAAGACCTTGTTTGACTTAACTCCCATTGAACTATGGGTCTTTCTGCTTGGACTGACAAAGTTTGTCACAGTGTCTATTAATGTACAGTAGGTCTGAGCACACTATTTTGAGCACACCGTTTCTCCTCACATCATTGCCTCTTGCCTGCCACATTGTCCGGCATACAGGAGGCACTACATTCACCTTCTCTGGAAGTGTGAAGCCTTTGTTCTCTTTTGGGGAGGTAGGGAAAGAGTTCAATCGTGAATTTTCCCTCCTTTCTTCCAAGCAAGGTATAGTCTAGTGGACAACATAAACTGGGTAGATTGGACAGACCTGGGTAGGAATCTTAGCTCTGTAACTTACTGTGTGACCTTAGACAAATTCTTAGCCTCACCGTGCCTCAGGTTCCTCGTGTCTCAAAGCCCACCTTACATGGTACCTGTGACGATTCGAAAAAGTGAAACTAACGAAGTCCCCAGCCCAGTGCAGGGCTCCCCGGTCAGTATTCAATAAAGGTTCCAGCTTCTCTAGAGCGCCAGGAGTGCAGTTCCGAAAATAGCCAGAAGGTGGCGGAGTCGGCCAGTGTTTGGGCTGCTGCGCTGCTGGCACTGCGTGTCTGTAGCTGGGCATCACAACCCTGACCTTGGCACCACGGAGCTGAGTCAAGCTGGCTGTGTTGGCATGTGGCAGCTGGAAGGGAGGCCCCCGGAAGCCCCTGGAAGCAACCTTAGAGAAGCCAGGGAGCATTAGCTGGGCTCTCTGGGGCATCTTTCCCTGCCACTGCTGGTGGGGGGCGGGCAGGGGGGCAGGATGGAGAGCGGGAGGGAGAGACTGGGGATTCCAAGGCCCGCCTTTGGGAAAACCCGTGGACACCGAGAGAAGAGGGCAAAGGCACCCTCAGTAGGGACACTGGTGACACCAGGACAGGTGGGCAATCATCTAAGACACTCATTGACACACATTCATTCATTCATCCATCATTCAACCCTTTGCCCATTCAGTAAATTCACATTGGGTGCTTTTTTAAAAATCAACTCTATTGAGTTAGAGTTTATATACAATAAAATGTACCAAGTTTAAATATAAATTTCTATGAAACATTTCCATACAACATGTGACCACTATCAATACAGATATAGAACGTTCTCATCACCCCCAAATGTTCTTTTGCCCCATCCAAGTCAATCTCCCTTCCCCCCTCACTGGGAGTATCATAACTCTTAGCACACTATTTTGAGACATGTCCTACCCACTATCTGTCTTTGCATCATCACCTGCCTGCCATAGTGCCCAGAATACAGTCGCACTACATGCTGTAGAGGGGATGGATTGAGGAATGAATGAATAGATAAATACATGAGTCATAGAAATCGGCAACGCGTGACGTATATGGAGCATTTACTCTGTGCTGGACACGGGGCTAGGCCTTTTATATGTATTGTCTCATTTAATCCTCGTTAGATTCACTCTGTTTTATAGTTGGGGCAAATGAGGCTCAGAACTTCTGCCCAGAGCCTGCGTTCAAAGGCAAACCGTCTGACTTCAGAGTTAAGTACAAGATCGCTTGCATACACAGAACTGGGCTTCTCTCTTGCTCAGAATTGGACCGGGTTTCTCTCTCAGCCCAGTTTGGACCAACCTGGGTGGGAAGCAAAAATCAATGTGCGGAGGCTGCCCTCTGGTGGCAGACATGAGTACAGCGGTATCTGTTCCCTCTGGCGCCCCCAGGTGGGATTCTGTTGAGAAGAATGAGCAGGCCGGCAGCCCACGGCGGGGGCAGCCTCAGCCCCGGGTACCTGGAGACCCCCTGCTCTGGCCACTGCCTGGTGCCCCCCGAGGTGCCAGCTGAGGCTGCCCCCGAAGAACGCCAGCTGCTGGAGCCTGCCGCCTCCCACCCCCTCCACCAGCCTCACACACACTCCAATCCCGGTCCAGTCGGCTGCTTCCATTCCCTGAAGAAGAGGCCCTAAAGTTAAAACAGCTGTTAATTTATAAACCAATTTTTCCGTGACTGCTTAATAAATCGCCAACAGCTGCTCTGCCCCCCTCCTGCCCAGGCACCCGGCCCCGAGGGCTGCACGGAGAAGCTCAGAGCCGCCAGCCTGCCCCTCCTGCCTCCTTCCCCCAACTCCCCAGCTTGCCCCCAATCTCCCAAGAACTGGACATGTGTGGGGGAAACCCCAATGAAACCCAGCTTCTGTGGGCTTCAGTGGAGTGGAGAGGGGAGGATGATTTTTCTACAGCCCAAAGTCCATCCCTCCCAACGCCCTAAAACCCCCAACCCAGGACTCCCAGGCCCAGAGGGTAGGTGTCAAAGGTTTTCTTAGTCCTGGGGGAGATGAGGTGTTCAGATTCCCTAGAGAAGTTCCCCTGAGCAACTGGGAGGCAAAGGGAACCTGGACTCATCCCTGAGCGCACTGGAATCTCAATTCGCATATCAGGGTGGTCCCCCTGACAGATGCTAACAGACTCACTGACCCTGCTGTTCTCTCAAGGGGGGGGGAGGGGCTGGGAGGCGGCAAGGAATGCTGGGATAACATCCCCGCTCTGGGGAGATGCCCACACACACTCATCCCCAGGATAGTGAGAGGAGGGATCTGGGCCTCCAGAACATTCACTTTGCCAAACATCCACTAGCATATAAAAGGCACCATGAAAATCCACGCGGGGTAGGGGTCTTGTGAATGGCAGACATGAGACATGTTCTTTGCATCTGCAAGTTCCAAAGGCACCCAGGGTGAAAGGCCTGCTGCTACTGTGTTCCCTGACTCTGCTGGGCAAGAGTCAATCCAGCCATGCTGGACTTCCCTAGTGGCACAGTGGTTAAGAATACGCCTGCAATGCAGGGGACACAGGTTCGATACCTGGTCCGGGAAGATCCTACATGCTGCGGAGTAAGTAAGCCCGTGTGCCACAACTACTGAACCTGCGCTCTAGAGCCCGCGAGCCATAACTACTGAGCCCGCGAGCCACAACTACTGAAGCCTACGCGCCTAGATCCCGTGCTCCGCAACAAGAGAAGCCACCATAATGAGAAGCCCTTGCACCAAAATGAAGAGCAGCCCCGGGCTTCCCTGGTGGCACAGTGGTTGGGAGTCCGCCTGCCGATGCAGGGGACACGGGTTCGTGCCCCGGCCCGGGAAGATCCCACATGCCGCGGAGCAGCTAGGCCCGTGAGCCATGGCCACTGAAGAGCAGCCCCTGCTCGCTGCAACTAGAGGAAGCCTGCGTGCAGCGATGAAGACCCAATACAGCCAAAAATAAGTAAATAATTTATTTATTTTTAAAGAAAAATCCAGCCATGCCCCTGTAGACACAAGGAGCTCAGTAGGAAACAGGGAACAGTGTGGTAAAGCACACCAGGTCAGAAGTTCAAATCCCAGTCTCCCATCTACTAGCTGTGTGACCTTGGGCAAGTAACTTAACTTCTCTTTCCTTCCTCAGTGACTCCATTTATAAAATAGGGATAATAATTACAGAACTGCTATGAAAATTAGACAAGCTGAGGCACACGAAGTGCCTGGCACATCGTAGGTGCTTACGGTAATGTGACAGTATTATCTTTCTCATCCCCCTGCTGGGAAGAGCAGAGACTGGATCTCCTAGCTCCCCACAAGTAGCAAATCTTGGGGTGGGGCTGCTCAGGAGATTTCCACGGGTGGGGGCAGGTAGGTGTTCTGGGGACAAAACCAACCCGGATTTCTGAGTTATGGTTCTGACTGGGTTCTCTCATTCTGGGCCCTTCTGTTTCCTCCCATTCCTCAAACCCCCAACCTCCTCCTGACTCAGGTAGCCATGGCCTTTCCCCAGCCTGCTTCTTGGAAAAGAAGGAAAAGCTTCCACCTGACTCCAGCTCCTCGGAGCCCCACCTCTCAAGAAGAAAGTTCTCCCCACATTCTGTCTAATTGAATTCCCTTCCATTTCTTCTCTTGTTCTATTAGCTGTCATGACCCTTTCCTGCCCCACACCCCGAGACCTGCTGGCCTCTACCGTCATTCAGGCCGAGCCTGACTCTGCTACCTCCTCCCTGTGTGCCCAGAGCAACTTAGTCAACCTCTCTGAGCCTTGGGTTCCCCAGCTCTAGAATGGGGAGAATCCCAGAACCTACCTCCTGGGTTGTCATGAGGGTTGAATGAGACACTACCCATGAAGTTCTTATCCTTAGCGTAGGGCCCGGCTCTCAGCAGTTGCTAAGGACATAGTGGTGGAGAGAGAGGTGGCAGAGTGTGGTGGAAAGAACCCGGATGCCAGAACTGGACTGTCTTGGTTCAAATCCCACTCCACTCCTCTCAGCTGAGTGACCTTGGGCAGGTGGCTTAACTGTCTAGTGCCCGTGTTTCTCCATCCATAAAAGGGCCTGTGATAGAAGCTACGTCACTGGGGGATTGTGAGCCATCTAGAATTCTCGGAACAGGTCTCCAGCTAAATAAATGTCTCCCTGAATTAACAGTATTGTGAGCTGCTGTTACTATCATGGGCCCACTAGAGCACTGACCCCCTATAGGCCTTGCCCCACTAGGGGCTTGTTGATGGCAGAAGGTTGCAGGGTGAGCAGAACCAGACTGGAGACCCTAGTATTGGGGTTCCTGGCTCAGGACAGACCCGCAGGCTCCACTTCCTCAGTTTTCCCACCTCTGACATCCCCCTAGACCCTGGCTTGGGCTCAGTCAGGAGGCACAACCCTCTACCTCCCTGAGTCAATGCTCCTGCAAACTCTCCAGCCCCCTCCCTATGCCTAGGTCCTGACGACCTCCTGGAAGAAAAAACCCAGGTCCCGGGGGCCCACTCAAGCCTAGGACTTCTCTGCCAGGGTGCCAGCTGGTGCCCATGGAGGCGGTGCTGCAGTTTGATCATGTGGAAAGGGAAAGCTTGGAGGTACCCCCAGCCGTGGTGGCCCCCACCAGAGATGAGACTGGGGCACCCAGGACATCCTGGAGGCTTCCTTCCCCTGGGGACAGGCTGGGGTGAGAGCTAAGCTTGTCTTGTCTGGTGCCTCAGTTTACTCAGCCATCCTGGAGATGGAGTCTTCATTTCTGTCTCCCCGGGGCGCCAAAGGCCTTGGCATTGGCCTCTCGCAGCTCCTTGCCCTCTTTCCTTTCTTAAAGAAACCGAGCTCAGCCTCCTCCACCCGGCCCGGATTCTCTCCTTAGAAGCCACCCAGGAGGACCCTTAGCCCGGGAGGGGAGGGGAAGAGCCAACCCTGTGCTGGAGATCGCCTCTACAGGACGTGGGGCTGGACCTCCAAGCCCGCCCAGGGCCGGGGTCGCCCCGCGCCCCGCGCCCCTGCCCCTTCCCGCCGCCACTGGCCCTTTAAGAGCCTCTCCGCGCGCCGCCGTCCCGGATCAGCCAGAGAGACCATTAAAATTTTATGCAGAATGAAAATGGGCCAGGTCTCCAGCTTCCTCGCTCCCATCCAATGATTTATTACTCGCAAATACCACAGAACTAATTAGTATAGTAATTAATTAATACGCATTTGCATATTTGCATGTGCAATTAGTGCAGTGGAGTGATTACTGGGAGAATGAGGGGCCCTGGATTGTCAGCTGTGAGGAGGAAGTGGCCTGGAAAAGAGTTAGTGGGAATGAACTTTGTAGGGAGCGCGAAGGCGGGGAGGGAGGGGGAGGCGAGCGGGGCGAGGCCGGGGGCGCCGGGGCGCTGGGCCACCTCGCGAGGCGCGGAGCGGCTGCGCGGGGCAGCGCGGGTTCCGGGCCGACCCGCGGCCACCGGACGCCGGTCGGGGTCGTGACCTGGGCGCCCCCACCCCGCCCGAGGCCCCGCCCCGCCCCCGCCGCGTGGCACAGCTCCAAGAGCGCGCCTGATTGTTATGCATTGTGTTTCTTGTTGCGAGCGGAGCCTGGCGGAATGGGGCTGGCACAAGCTGTTTCCCTGCCACGCGGCGGTGGCACCTTAAAGGGGCAGCGTCCGCTTCCCGCCGCCGCCCGGCCGCCCCCACCCTCGCCGCCCCCACCCTTCAGCCCCAGTTGAACACCCTTCCGGGAGGCGACCGGCGGCCCGAGCCGGGCTAGAGGCCAGAGGGCGCGCGCCGAGGCCGCCCAGGAGGTGGCGCGGCCCCAGGGGGCGCGGGGCACGTGCCGAGGGAGCCTGGCAGGCCGGAAGGCAGGCTGTGAGCCGGGACCCAGCGGCCGGGGAGCTCCAGGCCCTCTGCCCGGCACGCGGCACGGGTGATGAGGAGAGAGCCGGGAGAAAGCCAGGGTGGGAAGGACAAGGAGAAGGAGTGGCAGGGGCCCACTGGGTGCCAGGTGCTTCTTCATAGGACACCAATTTGCTTCCAATCTTCACAAAGATTCCGTGAGACAGGGCTCCTTATTCCCATTTTACAGACCGAAAAACAGAATGGGTGGGCCCCCGCTAGTGAGCAAGTAGTAAAGCTAGGTTTCCAGCAGGTCGGTCCATCCTCAAGTGCTCAACGTGGAGCCAAGGGCCAGGGGAAAGAGTGACATTTCCTCAGCGGGCATCAGGGAGGACTTCCTGGTGAAGGAAGCACCTCACTGAGCTTGCAGGGGCGAGGAAGGCACCTCCTGAAGGAGCTGAGGGAAGAGGGATACAGGGTGGAGAAAACCCATGTTTGATGTGACTGCCCCTTTCCTTGTGTAGAGAGACACCCCCCCCGCCCCGCCACCTACCATGAGTAGAACTGCAGAGACCCAGGCCAGGGCACTGACTCCCATTACGTGGGGGCCTGGATAACAGGCAAACCCTTGGCCCCAGATCCTCCCAGGGTGCCCTCCTTTCCCTCTCTATTGTAGCGTCTGCTGGTCCCACAGTGTGGAGATAAACCCAGGTTTCAGAGAAGGGAACACTTTGTAAAAGTGAGTAAGAGATTGGACTCAGAGTAAGGCAGAGCTTGGTTCAAATCCAGGCTCTGCCACTTACCAGCCATGTGACCCTGACACAGCAACATTTTTTTTAAAATAAATTTATTTATTTTGGGCTGCGTTGGGTCTTTGTTGCTGCCTGCGGGCTTTCTCCAGTTGCGGAGAGCAGGGGCTACTCTTAGTTGTGGCGTGCGGGCTTCTCATTGCGGTGGCTTCTTTTTTGCGGAGCACGCGCTCTAGGTGCACGGGTTCACTTAGTTGTGGCTTACTCCACGGCATATGGGAATCTTCCCGGACCAGGGTTCGAACCCACGTCCCCTGCCTTGGCAGACAGATTCTTAACTACTTAACTACAGGGAAGTCTGACACAGCAACCTTAGCCTCAACCTCTCTGTGCTTCAGCATCTAGTCTTTAAGTGGAGCTAACAGTGATCCCACATCCGAGGTCATGGTGAGAATGAAATAAGATTGTGTGTGTGAGGTCAGGGCCTGGCACAGATAACACTGCCACTGTCATTTCACTATTATGGATTACAAAACATTAAAGTATTACAGAGAGCTCTGAGGCCCCAGGGATGGGAGGACCCCAAAGCAGTAATCAGGGTCCTAGTTTCTAGTCCCAGCTCTGTCACCACTTATTGTGTGAAACAAGGAATGTTGCTCCTCCTCTCTGTGCTGTGGTTTCCTTATCTGTAAGACGGGGCATTGGGCCATGAGGCTCCTACCCCTGTTCCCTTCCCTCCCCGTGCCCCCCTGACGCCACAGGGTACTGAACCAGGGAAGTAAAGGCTAAGTCTCATTCACACTGTCTTGGGCTCCAGTCTCCTAGGGACTAAGTCAAGAGGTCTCTGGTTAAATTGTGACCTCCTGCCCCACATGCATACCCCCGCCCCCACCCCCATGCACAGCCCTTTAAGGCTGTCCTCCTGTGAACACCAGCACCACTGCAGCTGTGGGTCCTCTGTGCCCACTGCCAGCCTCAGGTGCCCCATGCTCTGATACTGGGCTCAAGGGAGGCATCAGAGAACTGTCCGGTACCAGGTACCCAGAAGTCCCCAGCCCAGATCACTGGTGCTGATTTCCAGGGGAGGAAATCAGGACATGCCCAAGTCATGGGCAAGTTCAAAGCAGAGCCTGCCTGGAGGAAAGAAACCTGGGATGCACACCCGTCCTGTGCTCTTCCCACTGCCCTGCACTGCCCCATCAGGTGCCCACTTTCTGCCATCAATCAGGACTTAACCACTCCAAGCACACTTCATAATCACTGTCCTTTTGGTCCTCCCATCAGTGCTGAGAGAGACAGCAGGTGGACAAGTGGCAGTAGTCCCATTTTACAGATGAGGAAGCAGAAGTTTACATGATTTGACAAAGGTTGAGACCCTGCTAAGTCTGGTGTTCTTTTGACCAGCTCGAGCTCCCTCTTCCACTGACCGCCCTCCTCTGCAGACCCGTGGAGGGGCAGGGGCAGGACATCCCAACTGCTCACTTGGAAAACTGACAAGAAAGGCAGAACAAAGATGCAGTGATGAACAGAGCTTCAGAAACAAAGTTTTGTTTTTAATTAATTATTTATTTATTTATATACCTTTGGCTACGTTGGGTCTTCGTTGCTGCGTGCAGGCTTTCTCTAGTTGCGGCAGGTGGGGGCTACTCTTCGTTGCGGTGCACGGGCTTCTCATTGCAATATCTTCTCTTGCTGCGGAGCACAGGCTCTAGGCACGCGGCATTCAGTAGTTGTGGCACGTGGGCTCTAGAGCGCAGGCTCAGTAGTTGTGGTGCAGGGGATTAGTTGCTCCGCGGCATGTAGGATTTTCCCGGACCAGGGCTCGAACACGTGTCCCCTGCATTGGCAGGCAGATTCTTAACCACTGCGCCATCAGAGAAGTCCCAAAGGCTTTTTTGTTGTTGTTGTTGGTGGTGGTGGGTTTTTTTTTTTTAAGTTGATCAGGGGCCTGAGGCAAAACCAGCCATACCTGGATGGGGCAGTTGCTGAGGCAGCACTTCCACATTTGTTAGCTCATTTAATGCTTAGCAGGCATGTTATTGTAATTATCACGCCCATTTTACAGGGGGGAAGGTTGAGGTTCCATGTCAGTGCGGGGATTGGTAGGGAGGCTGAGGGGAAAGGAGGAGGAGCTTCCTCTAGGCGGGTGTCCTGCCCTGGCTGCAGCCTCCAGTTTCTGGGCAGTGGCAGGACGGACCTTTGTCACCACGACCACTTATTGCAGATATTGTATGTGCCAGGCTCTGGGACCAGTTCCTGCCTTCCAGGTGGGAGAGACCCATGAGGCAAAGGTCATGGCCTGTGCCTCCGTAGAGGTGTGCAGAAGGCATTAGGGAAGTCTGGGGAGGGCATCTAACCCAGAGAGACTTCCTGGAGGAGGTGATGCTTAGGCTTAAAAGGTGAAGAAAGTGGAGAGGGTGCTCCAAGCAGAGGGGACAGCCTGAGCAAGGGCTCATAGGCATGAGGTTCGTGAAAGCTGAAGGAGTTTAGAGTGGCTGAGGGGCAGAGTTCAAGGCGGGGACAAGCGTCGAGAGAGAGCTGCATAGCAGCCAGACCAGGGTGTCCCTAAGGAGCATGGCCTAATCCTAGGGGTGATGGGGAGCCACTGAAGGTGCCTGAGTAGGGGAATGTCACGTTCAGATTTGACTTTTCAACAGGATGAACGGCCTCTGTCCTATGCGGGAAGCCAGAGGAGCAAGGGCCTGTGGGAAGTCAGAGCTTCCCAGGGGAACAGAGCCTGGGCCAGATCCATAAGTCAGAAGGGTTGAGATATTGGGGGGTGGCTTTGGGGAGTAGCATCAGCAAAGAAGAAATGGCAGTGGGAGTGGGACTCAGCTGTGTCTCTGGACCTCATCTCCCCTCCCCTCGGGGAGTTGCCTTTACCCCATGCAGGGAAGGTGTGGGGTAGGGAGAGGAAGGAGAGGGGCTCTAAGCCTGCTGAGAGGTGTGAGGTCCAAGAAGGGGGTCTACAGCTGGGCAGGAACCACCCTGGAAGGGGAGGCATTTTGGGCCTCACGTGGCCTCAGAATCTGAGCTTGGTGCCCAGGGAATGGGGGTCGGGCACTCCCAGGCTCAGCCTCCATGCCCTGAGCCCTCTCTCTGAAAGCTACTTTGAGGGGAACCTGTGACCCCTGCATCCCAAGTCCTCCTCCCCACACTGAAATTGGTAAAAAAAAAAAAAAAGGCAGGAGGGGGAGTCTGGGGGCTCAGGGATTGACCCGGGGCCTTGGACCTGACTGCTTTAGAAGAGTCTCTGGAGAAAGGCTCCAGTACCCCAAACCCTATAAATCAGCCAGGCATTAATGCAAGGAGCATTTATTGAGCACCAACGCTATACAACCTATTTGAAGCCCCGGACTACTGAGCTATAAGGTAAGTAGCCACCACAGTCAAGTCAGCTAGACACGGGTAAATGGTTTCTCCTAACAGAGGGTGGTAAGTACTGAAGCTGCCTGGGGAGATCAGGGAAGGCTGCCAGGAGGAGATGTCCAACCAGGAACACCTCTTGGTGAGGAATGAGAATGAGTTTGATGAAAAAAAGGACTCAGAGGCCAGAGCCTGTCAGGGAAGGAGCTCTTTTCAGAAGAACAGGGCTCAGAAGCGGGAAGTCAAAGGTTATGGGGCAGAGGTCACTGTACTTTTGGAGCAAAGGACCAATCCCAAGGGTGCTGGCTTTGCTGGAGGATTAGTGGGCCTCCTCCATCGGCCTTTGTCCCAGGTTAGGGGGGTCTGACCCGGGACTCTCAGCTCACGCCTGGAGCGGCGGGCATGTGCCCACCTATCTTTGCGTGGCGCCTAGGCCCAGAGCGGGAGCCCAGGGCGCAGGCAAAGGAAGTCGAAGAGAATCCTGGTAGTGAGCTCTGGGGGGCAGGCCGGGAGGTCAGCACAGAGGAGGCGGGCTACACCTCACTGGTCCTCCCCCCTCCCCCTCCCCGGTGGCACCACAAGGCACGCAGCCGCATATCACCCGTGCCAGCCCTCACCTCCCGGCAACGTCGCCGCATTCTCAGCCACGCCATCTGGCGTGCCCGCCGCTCCCCAGAACACTGCAGCGGGTGGGGGGAGGGGGCAGCGGGGCAGGTGCCCACCCCAGAGCCAGGAAGAAGCGGCAGGTCCCCTCCCCCAACGTCCTTTCGGACTTGAGGTGGGCAGGGGGCTGGGGAAGAGGGCGGCAGGTGCTCTGATACTTCAGGAGGAAGCTTCGAGCATCCGAATTGATGGAAGAGTCGCCGTCTGGGCAGCGCCAGTCGGCCCCCTCCCCTCCCTCCTTCCCCACAGCACAGCCGATGCCCGGAGCACCGGCCTTCAGAGGATCCCCACATTCCTGCCCTTCCCCTCTAATCAGAGGTGGGGGCGAGCAGAGCAGACCGCCGCCCCCTCGCCCTGCTCCTGTCCTCGTACTTCACCCGCCTGCCCACCTCAGCCGGGGAGGCCCCGGGAGACGGAGTTAGAGGGCGGCGGCCGGGGAATGGACGCCTGGGTTCTGATCCACCCGCCCCTCGTGGTCTGACACTCTGGTGGGAAATGAAATCTCCTTCTCCGGCACAGTTGCCCCCAGCAGTCTTATTTGGAGAATGGTGCTGGTGGTGGTGGTGGTGGTGGTGGTGGCGTCTGGCTAGGTGTCCTTTCTGGGTGTCAGAACGGAACGCGGGTTCACAGATTTGTGTGTGTGTGGTGTGGTTGTTTTTTTTTTTTTTTTGGTTTTTGGTTCTGTTTTGGGGTTTTTTTTTGGTGAGAGCAGTTTTATAGAACATTCTCCTGTCCTCTGAGCAAGATTACCTAGACTGCTCAGGAATGACCTACCGCTTCCCTCCTTCTCCCCTCTACACCCCCAATGCTCCCCCCCCAGGACCTACGCCCGCACAAAATGGCTGCCACCCCTCTGAGGCAGCCATTTTAGGTGCCCAGACTGTGGCCTCCCCTGGGATGGGGCTATGTCTCCATGGGAACCTCAGACCCTCAGCTCCCAGCTCCCTGGATGGGAGTGGGCAGCAGAAATGGGAGTCTTTCCGACCTGGCTGAGGTGCCCAGCCTTCCCCTTTCCCTCTCAGAGACCCAGAGGGGACCAGGCCCCTCACCACCTCCCTTCCCCCAATGCCAGGGGGAGGAACAGATGGCATCTCTGGGTGTCCTTCTCCTTCCGTCTCCTTCCTTCCATTTCTGGCTCTTTCTGTCTCTCCATCACTGCATCTCTGCATCTCTGGATGCACAGAGAGGAGCACAGACGTCCCTGTATGTTCATGCTTGTGCATGTGTATGTGGACACGTGTGTGTTATACCTCTTTCAAGCCCATGTCTAAGGCGGGCCCATCCCACACCTCCCTCTGTTCCAATTTTCCCCTGTTTTTTTTTTTTTTTTTATTGTATCTTCTAAAAAAAAGTTGAAATGTGTCGAGTGAGAAAAACTTGTTCCATTTTTCTGAAGGAAGAAAAGACAGGGGCAGCAAACAGACTGAGAGGGGTGAAGTTCTCCATACCCCAAGGTATATCCCCCTGGCCCCTCAGGCCTCTTTCTCCGGGGGTCTGAAAGGAGCTGAGGTCATTCCTGACAGGAGACAGGGCAGGGATGGAAGAGCCTCTGAAGGGCTCCCCTATGCTGAGGAGGTCTGTCTCCTGCCTGGAGCAGAAAGCAGAGCTGGTAGGGACCTGTGAGGCTTAACCCAGGCCCCAGTGTCCAAAGGAGAGGGCAGGGGGTATCTTTCGACCCCAAGGAAGCATTAATTCACTTACTCATCCATTCATTCACCCATTAATTCAACAAAAACTCAGTTCTCATATAGACAAAGCATTCTGAATGTGTATGTGCCGGGGGTATGTGCAAGAAACCAATAGCATACAGTATGTTACCGTTTACAAAGTGCTTTAATAAAAAGGAGAGTGGACGTTTATTGAAGGCGCACTCTATTGCCAGCCCTGTGCTAAACTCAATACATGTACTATCCCATTTAGTACTAACAACAACCCTATGAGGTGTAGGATAATTGTCCCCATTTTACAGATGGGAAAATCAAGACTGAGAGCTGTTATGTAACTTGCTCAAGGCATTCAGCATTCTTTAAAGCTGGTAAGTAGGGTGGCCAGGAATCAGAGCCCAAAGCATGTGCATGTAATCAAAATACCATGTGACTGGGGGGCTCAAGAAGGGCCATGTATCAGGATTGAAGACCCCACCCTCTGTAAAGGGACAGGAAAGCCTTTGAGCTGTGCCCAAACATGGACAAAGGCCTGGCCAGCACCCCTGAGTCTCTGCCCCACCTGAGGCCTATCCTTTGGCCCCTCTCTCTGCCATGCCCAGAGTGCCCCAGACCATCTGCCAGACCATGGGTGGGAGCCTACCTTCCCAGAACCAGGATGTATGAGTGGAGGAAAACTTACCATTGGTTTCTCATCCTTGGAGACCCCTGAGGCAGACTGTGTGACTGTAGAAGGAGCACTGAGCTGGGAGTCAAGTTCCTGGGTTCTAGACCAAGTTCTGCTCTCCACTGTGTGGTCCTGGGCAAGTCAGTTCCCCTCTATGGGCCTCTGTAGGAGGAATATTTGAGGTGCCTTTCGGTACCTGGTCCTGGCTTACACAGTGCCAGCCCCCCTTCTCCAAGGCCTCCTTGGCCATCATGCGTACCTCTGTTTAGAACCTAATTCATTCTACCAGGCATCAGATCAGTGTCTTACCAGCCCGAGACCCCTTCTGGAGGTCCTAGAGGGAGAAAACTGCTCCTGTCCAGATCGAGGGTGAAACCCCCGTCTTGGTACCACCCAGTGCTTAGCACGTGGTTGCCACCAAAGTGCACGTGGTTAAAGTATTATTGAAGTTGTCTAAGCATATGGACGCTGGAGGGTGGGGAGGGATAGGAAACGTAGGTCTGAAACACACGAATTCCTGAATAAAGGTGTAGGCAAGGGTCCCCCTACACCTGGCTGTGATTACCTGCTTACACACGTGAATCTGTCGGAGTCGGGGTGTGTATCCATTTTCTGCACCACAGAGTGAGGAACACGTGTGTGTGTGTGTGTGTGTGTGCACGCAAGTGTGTGTGTCTAAAGCTACCTCCCTCAACTCGTGCCATTTCCATCTGTGTCTGGCCCAGGGAGAGGGTTGAAAGGTGAGCTGTAAGATAAAACAGCAATTTCCTACCTTCCTTATCAAGACACCTGTCTGACCTACCTCCGCCTGGTCACTCTCAAGACTGCTGGAGTTGGCTTCAGTACCTGCAGTATTTTTTTGCAGGGGGAGGAGAATGCTTGAGCCTCTTCCAGGAACTTTAGGCAATTCCCAGCTCAGCCCCCTCCTCCCTCAAATAAGCAAGTCAGAGGCCGGGAGACAAAGCCACTGGTGGGATGGTCACTTGTCTAGCAGGGGGAAAGTATGTTAGGCAGGGAAGGGGGGGAGAGGAGGGAGAAGTTTTTGGGTTAGGAATCCAGACTGAGCCCTCTCCCACACCCCCAGATGGTGGGTGCATTGGCTCATCCCAAGGGTTCCTTTCCATTCCCATCCCAACCTACATATACCCCTGAACACCCAAGGAAATCTTTCCCATCAGCTGACGCCACTGATACACACACATGTCCCCACAGACACACACACGCCCATGCAAAGGCACAGACATCCAGGCAAGTCTTTCCTTTCCTCTGTCTTTCCCTTGGTTTGAATTGCGTTCAGCCACATATGTTGTGTGTGCGTGAGGGTGGGTGGGGGAGGGGCAGACAGGGATGAGGGATGGCACGGTGCCAACATCTACCTATGGGGCTTAGGCCAGGAACGCCCCCCACGCCCACCCTGGGAGGGGGCCTCAGCTGTCCCTTTGTGACCAAGGGGATCCTCCTGGGGGTCGGGGGGGTGGGGTGGAGGCAAACATAGAGGTCCCTCCTCCAGAGCCGAGGGTCTGGTCCCTGACCCACCTTTGGGGGCCTGCAAGGGAGGAAGTGGACAGAACAGGGCCCTGGAGGGAGCATAGAATTGGGGACATCAAAACCCCCCAAGTTCCAGCCTTGCCACCCCATTGTTCCCTTGTGGGGGACTCTATATCCAAGGGGGGCAACTCCTCCTACCTCCCTCTCAATCCCTGCTTTCCCTGCGTTGGGCGGGGAGGGGAGGGAGGCAGAGATATTTATTTATTTCCTTTATTTATTTAATTTTTTTTTTTTTTTTTTTTTTGGAGTAGAGAGTGACAGATGGCGGCGGGTCCCGGGGGAGCCGGCTCTCCCCCAATGCAGACGCATGCCAATCACCGTCTCTCATGTGATAGCTGCTGCCCGTGACGTGCCAAGCCCATATGGCCTGGCATAGAGGCTGGTACCCCGCCTGGTAGAGATGCCACACTCGCTCCGCGGTTCGCATGGCGCTCTGAAGACGCCGGCGCCTGCCGCCTTGAGGAGCCGCTGCCCCCGCTCCCTGAAGATGGGGGAACAATGAAATAAGCAAGAAGATTCCTCTTCTCCCCCCTCTCTCTCTTGCCCCCCTCCCCCCCCTCCCCTCCCCTCTCCCCTTGACTCCTCTCCGAGGTAAGTTGTCCGAAAGGCAGCTAGATCTGACCCGCCGCTTGGGGGGTGGGGGGCAGCGTCTTCGGCCGACAGGAGGGTCCCTAAATCCCCCCTTCCCGGGACGATGCCCCCTAATGGGGTGGGCATCGGAGGCGCCCAGGGTTCCCTCTCCCCTAGGGGCTGCAGCTCAGTGGGCTGCGGAGGGAGGCGTCTCTGCCTGCGATGGGCTTGGGGAGGAGGGGGAAAGCAGGGTCATGGGGGGGCGTGAAGAGGCTGAGATGGGAACCCCCCCCCATGGTTGTCCCGGAGGAACCTTCGACCTTTCCCTACCACCGAAAAAAAAGAGAGAGAGAGAGAGAGAAGGAAACAAACAAATTTGGATTTTTTCCCATCAATCCCGAAATACAACGAGATCTGAAGAGCCGTGTGGGAGGGAGGCAGTTTAAAGGGGGGAAGGGGGTCCCTGACCGCAGGGGAGACGGACGGGGCTCGCTTCTCTCAGTCTCCTCCCCACGCCCGGCTTTCTCAGTCCTCGCCGCCCCGAGCGGGCTCCGGGAGCTGGGGACGCCCGGCTGGAGGAGACGATCCTCCCGCCTCTGGAACTGGGGCTGCGGGGGTGGGGGCCGAGCCGAGGGCGGCGCGCGGCCAAGTTGCAAATTGGATTAGGGAGTGTGGGGGTGAGAGCCACGGGAGGGCGGGGGAGCCGGGCGGCGGGGCCCGGGCCGCCGGAGCCGCCGAGCGGGGTAGCTGCCCCACCGCGGCCGCCAGCCTTCCTCCACCGCCGGGAGAGAAGAGGCTTCCTGGCGATCGCGCCGCCTCCCCCCGGCGAAAGATCTGCTCCCTAAAGCCCCTGTTCTGTCCCCGACCACACCCGGAGAGGACCGGCGCGGGGAGCGGCCCCTCGTTCAGGCGAGGGGTGGAGCCGGGGCCCAGCGCCGGAGAAAGGGCCTGTGCCGAGACCCCGGGCGGGCGGCGGGGCTGGGCTGGGCTGGCTCGGGGTGGGGCAAGCGGAGGAGGTGGGCACCCAGGGCCCCCCGGGCGGGAACCCGCACCGGACTCGGGGGTGGAGGCGGGTTACGGGGGTCGGGATGACCCCAGCGCTCCCCTAACTCTGTGCTCTCTCCTCTTCCCGCCCGCCGGGCGCCCTCAGGCACCATGCTGACCCGCCTGTTCAGCGAGCCCGGTCTCCTCTCGGATGTGCCCAAGTTCGCCAGCTGGGGCGACGGCGACGACGACGAGCCGAGAAGCGACAAGGGCGAGGCGCCGCCGCCACCTCCGCCTCCGCCGGGGCCCGGGGCTCCGGGGCCCGCCCGGGCCGCCAAGCCCGTCCCTCTCCGTGCTGACGAGGTGCCGGAGGCCGCGCTGGCCGAGGTCAAGGAGGAAGGCGAGCTGGGGGGCGAGGAGGAGGAGGAAGAGGAGGAAGAGGAAGGGCTGGACGAGGCAGAGGGCGAGCGGCCCAAGAAGCGCGGGCCCAAGAAGCGCAAGATGACCAAGGCGCGCCTGGAGCGCTCCAAGCTGCGGCGGCAGAAGGCGAACGCTCGGGAGCGCAACCGCATGCACGACCTGAACGCGGCTCTGGACAACCTGCGGAAGGTGGTGCCCTGCTACTCCAAGACGCAGAAGCTGTCCAAGATCGAGACGCTGCGCCTCGCCAAGAACTACATCTGGGCGCTCTCTGAGATTCTGCGCTCGGGCAAGCGACCCGACCTGGTGTCCTACGTGCAGACGCTGTGCAAGGGCCTGTCGCAGCCCACCACCAACCTGGTGGCCGGCTGCCTGCAGCTCAACTCGCGCAACTTCCTCACTGAGCAGGGCGCCGACGGCACGGGCCGCTTCCACGGCTCCGGCGGCCCATTCGCCATGCACCCCTACCCGTACCCGTGCTCGCGCCTGGCGGGCGCACAGTGCCAGGCGGCGGGCGGCCTGGGCAGCGGCGCGGCGCACGCCCTGCGGACCCACGGCTACTGCGCCGCCTACGAGACGCTGTACGCGGCGGCTGGCGGCGGCGGTGCGAGCCCGGACTATAACAGCTCCGAGTACGAGGGCCCGCTCAGCCCCCCGCTCTGTCTCAATGGCAACTTCTCGCTCAAGCAGGACTCGTCGCCCGACCACGAGAAGAGCTACCATTACTCTATGCACTACTCGGCGCTGCCCGGCTCGCGGCCCACGGGCCACGGGCTGGTCTTCGGCTCGTCGGCTGTGCGCGGGGGCGTCCACTCGGAGAATCTCTTGTCTTACGATATGCACCTTCACCACGACCGGGGCCCCGTGTACGAGGAGCTCAATGCGTTTTTCCATAACTGAGACCTCGCGCCCGCCCCTTTCTTTTTCTTTTGCCTTTGCCCGCACCCCTGCCCCTAGGCCCCTCGAGCGCAGGGGCACCCCACCTACTCCGGCGCGGGGCGCGGGGAGCGGGCTGCCAGTCGTGCCGCTCTCCTAGGCAGCGCGGTCCCCTTACCTGTGGGTGGCCCGTCCCAGGGGCCTCGCTTCCCCCAGGGGACTGCCTTCTCTCTCCCCAAGGGGTTCCCTCCTCCTCTTTCCCAGGGAGTACTTCTACAGGGACCCCTCTTTGGGCACTCCCTGGAGATCCCACCACCACCACCAATTCCCAATCCCTGCACTTAGGTTTTCTCTTCCCCTTTCCCCCTGCAGGCCCAAAGGCTTTGGTAAGGGGGCAGCTGAGCTGTGGGATACTGTTCTTCCCCTATTATTATTATTATTACTAGAACAGACACCGAGCTGCCGGGCGCCCCCTCTTTCTTGAAGAGGGCAGAAGTCAGGGCACGGAGCCTGGACCTGGAAGCCCTCATCATCCCCAACCCCTAGTCTAAGCGTTTTGTGATTTTAATTTTGGCGGGAGGGAATGTGGATTGAAGGAAAGAGAGAGGCCAAGACAATTTGTAACTAGAATCCATTTTTCCCTTTTCCCTTTTTTAAACAAACAAACATACAAAAAAAAAAAAAAAGCTAAGAGGCGACGGAGGCCGAACGCAGAGTCCGGATCGGAGAGAAAACGCAGTAAGAACTTTTAGAAGCAATAAAAGGCAAAAAATACTACTACCAATAATAAAAAGACACAAATATCTATGCAAGGAGGTTCTGACTGAGCCTAGCGGCCCGGCCCGGCCCCGGGATGCTCCCCACCCCCCCGGCCCGCGGGCCGCGCCGCCCAAGCGCGGATCTGTGCACTTTGGTGAAGTGGGGGCCGGCGCTGCCCCCTCCCCTCCCCAGGTTCTTACAATCAGTGACTCGGAGATTTGGGGCCCCAGTGCCACTGCCCTCCCCCGCCCCGTCCCCGCTGTGCGTCCTGCTGTTTTTTAAAAATCTGTTTCCAAATTTGTATGGAATGGCAAACTGTTGGGGGGGTCGGTTTGGGGAGGGAGGGTTTGCATGGAAGACACACACGCACACCACACCGCACGCACACGCAGCCCCGGCGCGGGCGTCCGGGGACAGAGAGAGGAGAGCTCACCGCACACACCCCCTCCCCGCAGGCAACTCTGTCCTTTCCCGGGACGAGGGAGGAGACCGAGAACTGGAGGCAGCCCCACCCCTGCCCGACTGTGCCTCGGTGGGCGCCAGACGCCCAGCGATTTCCAGTGTCTGGAGAGGGGGTTTTTGTCCGAGACATCCTCTTGGCTCTGGTTGGCAGGTGGGCAGGGAGAGGGCTGAGGGCTCCTTCTGGAGATTTCCCAAAAAAGGGGGCAAAAGGAGAACCTCTTCCCACCGGAGGCAGGAGATCAGGCATCCAAACACACTCTGCAAAGATGCAAACCCACAGGCCACACACCCACACACTCACCCACACACTCACACGCAATTTTACCTTCCTCTTGTAGTGAAGATGAAACTCCCGTCGGACACCCGAAGTGCATTGCGTGTTTCTGTTCAGTTTAATGACGATTAATAAATATTTATGTAAATGAGATGCAAAGCCGGACCGGTTTCTCACGGTGGCCTCATTTCATTCGGGGGATTGAGCTGGGACTCCGGGTGATGGAGAAACAGAGTCAAGTGACTGTGCAGTGGCCATGTAGAGGGACCCTGGGCATTCCTGGGTAGGATTCCCACACTAAACCCCCTCCCACCCACCCACTGGGCACCGAAACAGCTATACTTCTGCCCCTCCCAGACCTTACACAGACTCACACACGCCCCCAGCACAAAGCATTGCACTAATCTCATTACACTCCTTCAGTTCCCAAACATGCACACGCACCTCTTTCGAAAACAAAATATCTTTCCATCACTGAAAAATGACCGAGTTGGGAGCAGTCGGTCATTTTACAACCCTCTGCTCACTGTTGCAAAAAAACAAGTGTGTAGAAATGAAGAGACAACCATTTGAGCCAGACAAGCGTGTTTTAAAATAAAAATCAAAAAACTATAAAGTTATGAGGATGAAATATTAATGGGAGAAGTCTTTTCAGTCTTAAATTTGCAATTTCAGTGGACTCAAGGGAATCAGCCTTTTTCAGGCTCAGGAATGCTGAAATTTGTAGGGGTGTTGATGAAGTTGGAGGAACACCCCAGAGTTCTATGAGGGGACCTGAGTCTAGGAGTCCACCAGGTAGGCAGAGTGGAGCTTGACCTAGCCACAGGCTTCCCCTGACAGGGCCTCGAGAAGCCCTGTGGTCTACACAGGGACAACCCCCTTCCTGCCTGGTGCAGCTCCCGGTAGAAGGACGCCCTCAACTTAGGCAGAAGGAGGAAGGGCGCCTCGGAGGAGCCTTCGGCCCAAGCCGCTTCCCCCTCTCAGGCAAGATAGCCCCAGAGTTCTTTCTCCGATCCTCAGGGACAGAGGCTGCTCTGAACTGACTTCCCGGAAAGAACTCCCCCCCCCCAGACATCAGTGCCCCCTGGAATATTTGGAGAGGGGTCTAAGTCCCAAAGGCCCCCCCATCCCAAAGCCTGAATACACTTAGGAGTACCAGGACCAGACTGTTTCTGAGTCTGCTTATTTAAATTATTTTTTCATAAATATTTCTGCCCGTTTCAGAGCAGAAATGGGCGTTGTAGTGTTGAGTTTGCGGTTTGAGGTCAGGCACGCTGAAGCTTTTACAGGTTGGATCCAAGACCCCAAAACGAGAGCACCCTGACAAAGGGGGAAAGGGAAAGGTAGTTGAAGAAGGACTCCCTAGGTGCAAAAGGGAAGATCGGATTATACTCTCTGACCCTGAGCGCGGCGGCTCCCCTAAATGACCATCCCAGTAGAGACGTGGCTCTCCTTCCTTCACCCCGGGATGGATGGCGCGGAGCAGGGACCGGGCCGGGAGCTGTCCGCTCCCGGGTGCTGACGCTCTTCCAGCCTCGCGCTTTCTTCCTGCCCCAGAGGGAGGCCGAGCTTCCCTGGCTCCAGGGAGTGCCGCGCAGCGTGAGGCCCTTCCCAATGCCTGGCCTGCCGGAATTCTGGGCGGAACTCTCCTACAGTTTTCGGAGAATTTCACTGGAATCCTTTCCAAATTTCACCGCGTTCTCTGGAATTCTCGTAGGATCGCTTCTCTAGCGTGAGATTTAGAACTGGGCCTTTCGTTCTGGGGATTCGCCCCTGTCGGTGGTCTAAGACGGGGGCTCTTATAGACCTCTAAATCACCCCTATTCTTAGGAGAAAGAAGTCGGCCCACCTTCAATCTCCCTCACTTCTTGCATGGAGTATGGACCAAGGTGAGAACCTCAGACCCAAATCTGAAGGAGTCAGTTCTGCTCATGGCAAGGGTCATGGCCTGGCAGGGGCAACTGGAGAGAAAAGGAACTCGGTACACATCCCGAGGCCTGAGTCTTTTCCTGCCCTAAGAGCAAGGTTAATTGGGATTCCCTCCCATTCAGCTGGCTTCCCAGAACGCCCTCTGAAGTCCCGAGCTGGGTGGCATCCAAGTGGCTTGGGGCCCGACGCAAAAGACCCCTCCACGTGGCTCCCCGGGCCAAACCATAGACTCCTGAGCTTTGCTCTTCCACGCGGCTCGATTCTGTTTTTGAAGCCGGATCCCAGCCCTTTCCAAGGATGCTGACGACTCTTGGGCCGCTGCGTCTGTGGTCACTTCGGGCGGACGGAGTGCCCGGGGCCCCTTTTGGGGTGGGGATCCCTAGCGCCTCTGTATCTTGTGAAACCGGCGTCCTCGTGAGCCGCCCTTTTCCCAATTCCTGACCCTTCCTCCACCTCTCTGCACTCCGGCTGCGCTCTATTCTCCCATCGCCCCCCTCCCCAACACTCAACTTCCCTGGCGAGATGGCGAGATGAGCAGGAGAAGAAGATGCGTGTGGACACACGGCCCCAAACTCCCCCTCGCAGGTCTTTTTCTCTCGCTGCTCTCCCACTTCTGCGCGCACACACGGAGAAGCTCCAGGAACAGAAGGAGGTGTGTTTGGGGGGGCGGGGAGGAAAAAAGGGGCCAGAGCGGTGGGAGGGAGAGGGCAAGGGGAGACGTCGCATGCCCTTCTTGCCCGAGCCTGAGCAACGGCATCTCCAAGCAGGAACCAGGCCGTCTCAGCTCAACCCCTGGGCTGCCAAACCGAAGGCTGGAGCTGAGATCAATCCGGAGGGCATCCTCCTCTTGACTTTCCCACCCCTGTTCAAAGTCCAGCGTTTGGAAATGACTGGGAAATAGAGATGTCTCTTAGTCCAGGCCATTTGTACATCAGGGGAAAGAGAGGGAAAGCACTACTGATTCTCCCCTCTCCGTTTAACCCTATTTCAGCCAGGATCTGGACTCTGACCCCCCAGTGAACCTCCAGTGAACCCTCAGCTCTGATTTCGTCACCCAGGGGAACAGCTCCATAAATCACTGAGTACAATCCAGGGAAACTGAGCCCCATTGGAGTCAACGACAGGGAAGTCCTGACACACCCTACACTCTACTGTCTTGTGTTTACTTCTCTCTTTTTCCCTTTTATGGGAAAGTCCACAAGATGGGAGATGCAAGGTTTCCCCCTCAGAGGTTAGAGGTTTCATTCCCTCTTGGGCAACATTTTCTTCCTCCTCTTCCCCAAAATCTTTAACCTGAAGTTGCCTGCTCCTTGGAGGAATCTGTTGATTTGAGGGAACATTGAGACGGAGGGATAGTTCTAGATTACACAGTTTAATTCTCAAGGAAGGCAGGAAGAAAGAGAAAGTGGAGGCCAGGCCTGACCAGCCCTGGCCTTGACATCCACTCCCAGGCCCCCCGTGTGACAACCAGGGTGAGCACAGGATTCCACACCTGACTTGCCCATATGTGCTCAAAGGAGAAAGCTTTTTCTTTTGGTGAGATGTAGGAGGGGGCAGACGGGCCTTGGCTGTCACAACAGGCTTCTCAGCTCACAGCCCAAGACACTGTCACTTTTCTTTCTTCAGGGCTGGGTGCCCAGGCACTGGCCACAGGCCCAGAGGGGAGGTGACGACCTGAGTGGTGAAAAGTCTTGAAAGCCTGTTCCTTTTCCAAATCCTGAGGTGGCTTCTGCCTTTCTATTCCTCATTCTTTTAAAATTCTGGACTAAGTTTTCCTGGTTGAGAAGTGGTAGGAAAGGGCACAGACACCTTGGGAGGGTCGTTATTGCTCTCTGACATTTTCTCCACCCTAAAGTAATGGGGTAGGAGCACCCCACCCGCTCAGGAGTGCCAGCATGAGAACGCCCAGACCAAGCCTGGGCTCACAAGCAGGCGGGCAACCTGTTTCTGGGGGCAGATGCCAATGAATGGGAACTTCAGCCCCAGTGCGGGGAGGGGAAGCTGGGGCACTCGGGGCAGGTGAGAGGGCGAGGGAACCCCTAGATGCTGCCTGTGCCAAAGGAGCTTGGGCACTGCGTTGGGTGGAGACGCTGCCCAGATGTGTGCCTGGGTGTGCTCTGCTGCTGCCCACTTGCCTGCCCACTCCAGCGCAGGAGCCCAGCGCAGCCTCCCAGGCGGACTGCGGTTGCAGGGTTCCAGAGCCGAGAGCGTGTGCCCGGTTTTCCGTTATTTGAACCTTTCTCTGGGCTTCTCTCCACTTCTGTCTGCGTCTCATTCCTCTTTTCGGAATTAATTGAATTAGGAACAGGTCTTTCTGGGGCGCTTCCACTTCCCGCCCGAGGCTGTGCTAGCCAGGAGGCCAAGGCTGCGAAGTCAGGTCCGCCAGGGCCGAGGGAGCCCCCAAACCCCTTTGGGGACCCGCGTGCCAGTTCCTACCCTCAGCCAAGTCTTCGCCAAGGGCACAGCTGGGCGGGGTCTGGGCAGTCCGCCCGGCTTGGGACATCTGTTCTCGCCAGAGTCGCATTAAAGGCGAGAGGTGGGCGGGGGTGGTGGTGGTGGTGCTCAGAACCAACCCCTCAATCCCGAGTCGATGCCTGCTTTCTCGACCACAGGCGGAGGCAGCAGGGGACACTGGACTCGCAGAGTTTTTTCTTTCCCCTTGGGAAAAGCGAGCGAATCGTGTGGGGCAAGTAGGGATTTCTCTCTTGCCTTCATCTCTCCTGCTGCTTAATCAGATGCCACATCCGGCCTCACTCCTGGAGGGCAACAGGGTACTCCTGCCCTGCGGGAGGTGCCCAGGAGTCCCCGGGGGCGCCGGCGCCCAGGATACCGTGGGCCGGCCGGCTGTGGAACGGATCCCGCTTGCAGCGAACGAGCGCTCGGCTGGGCTCGGAGGCAGAGGCCGGGGCGCCGCGCAGGGGGTGGGTTCAAAACAACTCAGTTAAAACAGCGAAAACACTTGGGTTTATATCGGGGGGAGGGCGGTGCTTTTTTAAAAAATCTGAGAAGAACCACACAGCCCCTAAGCAAAACCAAAACAAAATCCTTAACTACTGATCTCTTTGTAGCAAAAGACAGAAAAATTCCTCAAACACTTCTCCCTTGGTGCCTCCACGAGAAAAGCTCCCGGCTGGCTAAGCCCGGCGCCTGGACACCTCTTCACCACCTCAGCGCCCTGGCGCTGAGCCCAGGTCGCCCCCTGCCCACCCTTCGCTCGCGCGTTGGTGCCAGTCTGTGCCACTCAGCCGGTGCCCGGTGCCCGGTGCCAGGCGCGGGGGGAAAGCGGGGAGGAGCTGAGGCTCCAGCTTAAATTCCATGGCATCTGTTCATTATTATACAGTGAGGAGTTTTATATGGACAGCTAAATTAAAGACAGATTTTTGCCAGAATTGCAGATCCCATAAAAATGATGACACAGGATGGGGGCTTTTGCTTTAAAAAAGAAAGAAAGAAAAAATTTAAAAAACAATCCAACAAACCACAACCCAAACCCTTCTGTGCCCTCTCCTCCAACATTGTGGAGTTTCTTTGCCCCCTTTGCCTGCCTCCCCTTCTTCCACCAGCATGGGCTGCCCAGGGAGAACAAAACCCCAGTGGCTCTTCATGCCCGCTCTGCTCACAGATGCCCAGTGACCAACCAGGTCGCTCCCACAGCCGCGGGGAGGGGGGGCGGGGCGGGCAGGCAGAGGTGGAATAGCCAAGTCCACCTTGGTGTGGAGGGTCAGGATGGGAACTGGAGCTGGGAAAAGAGTGCCAGAAAGGGGAAGGAGTCAGGGGGCCTGACCTTTCCACATTCCTAAGTCAAAGGGCAGGCTGCATTTGGGGTTGGTTGCCAAGGCTGGGGACAGCCGGTGAGTACCAGGCATGCGGGGCCCTCCAATCCAGGGCACCAGACAGTGCCCAGGTCCCCCTCTCTAATGGAGAAGGTGATCCAAAGATTGGGCACTGGGCACAATTTGCCCTGGACTGGGAGTTGTGGAATTTTTAATTTCAGAGATTCTAGACGACTGGAACCTACACCTTGGTGATAGTCTAGGGCTTTGCAGAGGTTCAGAAATTCTGAGTTCTGGGTCAGGGAGCAGACCTCCCAGGCTCCAACTCTGGAGCTCTGGTTGCAACAACTCTAGTTGCAATGATTTGAAGTTCAGGGATGCTGTTGTAGGGTGCTGGGGGAGGCTGGAAGAGTCTGGGCAGGCAACCCAGGGAGGATGGAAGGAGTGAGGGCCACTCTCAGGGGTTCAGACACGTCTCCCCAAATTAGTGGGAGCCTTTCTTATTTTTCTTTCATTCAATTTTTTTTTCAGGGAAGAAAAATATCTGTGGAGTTCTGTGTCCTCCAGACAATTGCACTGTCTGTGTCTGTGTCTGTGTCTGTAACTGTCTGTGTGGCTGTCTGCTCATCTCCCTCAGATTTGGAGCTGACAGAATTCATATCAGAAGAGTGAGCACAGGGACATCTGTGTGCGGAATGACTGTGCCTCCTCGAACCTGCCAATCGCTCCTGGCACGAGCTGGGTAACAAATGCCTGTTACCTCGGAATGCTGGCGGGTGGGGGTGGGGTGGGGGAGGGCGCCTGGCACCACCCGGCTGCCGAGCCCTGCCAAGGCCCCCGCCTGCCCTCAGCGGGTCCCGCCCGCCTTCCCCGAGTTGGGGGTCCACGGAATTGGATTGCTCGTTAATTAGCAGCGGTTAGAGAATTTGGGTGTCTCTCAGCCCGGGCCGACCGGCCTCGTCAGCCTCCCTAATCCGGAGCCTCCTCCCCTCCTCCCCTCCCTCCATGTTCTCCGGATAAGCTCCGGGTTTCTACTGAGGGCGGGCGGGCGGCCAGCTGGGGATGGGGTGGCTCGCGGAATGCAGGGAAAGGGGTCTCTGGAGGGAAGAATTCCGCCGAAGTTGCCAGGAGGTGTTTCTGTCTCGAAGCGGCAGGCTCTGTGCGGAGGGGGTCTGCATAGACGCGGCTGGGCTGTGGGGTGGGGCAGAGAGACCGTAGATCGCGGACAGAAGACCGAAGAGAGACGGGGCTGAGGAGCTGCGGCAGAAGGGAAGGAACGAGAGAAGGCAAGAGGCCGAGCCGCACCGTCCCCTGTTCCCTCCGCGCCAGGAGCCTCCGAGACTCGGCCCAGCCCGCAGCCGCGACCCCGCGGGCCTCCGCCGCCCCTCGGCCCAGGCCTCCGGCCGCGCTCCCCGATCCATCAGCCGGTTCTGCTGTCGGAGGTGGGGGAAGGGAGGGCGCCACACCACAGCCGGTGCCAGCTTGGGGTGGGGGTGGGGGTTATTGCGAGGAGGGGCGGAGAGCACATCTAAAATTCCGAGACATCTGTTCACCCAGGGAAGAGGCACCGGGCGCAGGAAGGTTGGGCGCCCCACCCGCGGTTCTGCCCGCGGTTCCAGGGGCGGGACTCCCGACCCCCCCGACCTCAGCCAAGCCCCCACCCCCAGCCACCAACGCTGGCCTGCACAGGGAGGAGGAGGGGGGCGCCGATCTGGGGATCGGACTGGGGGTGTGAAATTCAGGAGCTGCTGTGCTACTGGTGGGTCCTCAGAAGGGGAGAATCAGGGCCCAGGAGGGCTGTGTGGGGTGGAGATCCTGCAAAGGAGGATGTGGAAGGATGTCTGTCAGGCTAGATCTCCTCAGAGCACCCACAGACACCCTCCACAAACACACAACTCAGAGATCATACACACTCAGATATGAATGCTCCCCTTCTTGTAAACATGCATAACTGGCCCCCTTCACACTCAATCACTTATTCATTCAAGCAGTTTTACAGATACTCGGTCTGTGCTGGGCCTGGGCTAGATAGTGGGGACATACCTTCTTACCCAACAGGAGCTGTGAGCACATTCAGACACCCAAGTGCACGGGCCCTCACACTGCCCTGACACTCACATAGATCCTAGTGGGAGGGGGACCTGGAGGGAGGAGGTTCCAGTGGCAGCACCCTCCTCCTCATCATAAGCAGCTTCCCCCAGGGGAGCCCAGGGCAGGGTCTAGAAGCCCCAACGGGGGGCTCTGGACCCACTGCCAGGCACTTCTCACTTGCTTACCTACTCCTTATTGGTGGGAGCCCCTGCCCCCAGGTTTTCCCTGAACAAGTTCCAACCCCATTGCTTATCAAGTCTTAATGACAACCTCTCTCTCTCCCTGCCTTGACCTGGCACCTGCCCCTCCACCTGGGCTGCCCTAGCTGGGCTAACAGAGGCCAGGCCTCTCAGCTGGGAAATGTCCATGTGGTTGCTACTTAAAAACTGATTTATGAGGCCGTGGCGGCTGCGGAGGCTTGGCCTGCGGTCCTGGTAGTAATCAAGGGCATATGCCCATCTCGCCTGGCACTGCCCAGCTTGTGAGCCCAGCCCTGGCCTCTGCTCTCCTGTTGGGATGGGAGAGGCATAAAAGGTACCAAGTCTTCTTTCTCTTCAAGTCATCTCTCTCCT